>NC_056733.1:1567836302-1568088802 GCF_019279795.1 Protopterus annectens | reverse complement strand
TGCACATACCCACACATGATGGACATTAATGAAATTAACTATCCACCTTAAGGAATATTCCCACTTGCTGCTCACATGATTTTTGGAACCAAAAAAGGTTGCGTCAGGAGAGCTAAGTCCCCTCTTTCAACTCTTTCCCTTCACCATTTAGTACTCCATGAACTGGTTGGTAATGAAATTCAAATCACTGGTGATGCACTCAATCAGACATCCTTTCCAGATACTGTCATACAGCCTCTATTATCTTTTAGAAAATATTGTGACAGATGTGTGTGGCTTTTGTAATACATACCGCAACTTGTAATAGTTCCAGCTTGAAAGGTAGCCATACAGGATTATTAATTTGAGAACAGTATAAATGTACCTGAATGCTATATCCAAGCAGGTGTGAAAGTGCAGCAGCAGGAAGTTTGTATTGCGCTAATGATGGTGCTTAATCAGAAGTAAATGTGATAGCTGGGCGTCACTGCACCTGTTGTACTTGAAACAGGAATAGTAAGTTCTGTTTAACTGACTCCCCCGTTTCATAAAAGTGCAACCACTGACAATAGGGAGACTGCAGAATTGCTGGAGTGAGCAAGCTTCTTTTTATCCTCAATCTTTTGTGATCATGAAGTTATCACATTTAAATATGTGCAGGTAAAAGGGGCTTGCCTTCTTACAAAAATGTTTTTGTACTACTGTTAAAGTTGACAACATGCATCACCAGCTTAGTAGTTTGATAATTCTCAGGGCAATGTTTAGTGGTGCGATGTTCAACTCTGGATCCAAGTAAAATGCATATTATCACTGAGTTTGCTTAGTAAAGCAAGGCTGCATTTCCTTAAGCCTGTCCTTCTGGAAGGAAGAATGGCTGCTTAGATGATAGGATACTGCTAAGCCTTCATGGTAGCTGGAACTCAAGCAATCAGGAATAGTGACTAAGGGATGGAAAAATTGCCGGAGCTTATACTTATTGAATGGTCAGTTTTTACATTGTTTTGCATATAAGAGGGATGCATGATTTTCAGCATGATGATTATCCCTTTTGAGGTGTACACCTTGATCAGTAGTCTGTCTGCCTTCTATGAGATTGCAACTTGTTTGACTGGGAAGAGTTAAATCTGTCCTTAGATAAGCTGCAGGAGCTGGATGATAGAGCCTTACAGAGCCATGATATATGTATATGTTGCACTGCGAAAAAACTATTCTTGCTGTTACCTGATCAACTTTATACAGTATTATGTGCAGTCTTTGTCTGATGCTTGATGTTTCTGTATGTAGTGTATTCCAAGATAATTAAAAACTAGTGACTCCAAAAATGTTTCATAAAAGCCTCGACCTGCTTCTATAAATATTTTCAAAAAGAGTTCTGCATCTATTTTCATTGTTAGCATTTTTGCCTACTGCAACACACACTGATTGAAATGCTATTATCATTTAAGGACCTGGGTATATGAGTAGATCTTGCACTGAAATTTTCTGATCATATCAATCAGTTGGTTAATAGTAGCTCTAAAATATGGACAGAATAAATGATTTGTAAAGTGTACGAAATTAGAAATAATGAAATCTTTGTAAGTTACATTAGACACAAATTAGAGTATGAATAATATAAAAACCTTATAAGAAAACTAACTTCAGTAAATTGGAAAGAGTACAGTGGAAGTATACCAAGAACATCCATGGATGTGAAAGGTTAAGTAATTCTAAAAGATTAATATATCTAAAGTTGTGCAATGTCTCATATAAATATTTAAGGGGGATCTTAATCAGATATATAGGGCATTTAGAAACAACTGCCTCTGGGAATGCTTGGGGTTATCAAAGAGTAGCAGAGAAGAATCAGATACCCTATGAAGGAGATTATGGTTTTCTAAGAGAGTAGCTGACAGCCTGACACCTGGAACAGAGTACCAGATTATATTAAAGCAAGCACTAGTTTAGATATTTTAAGAACAGCTTGGACATCTACTATAGGTGTAACAGTTTCGGCATATTGTTAGGGCATTCCTGTCTGTGCCTGAAATGTTGATTTGCATGTACTACCTTGTCTTTGTGTAGGTGGATTTCCAGAGCTTTTACAAAAAAGTGTAGGCACTTATTGCCACTAGTATACAGTGTATTTAGGATAGGAAATGGCTATTCCCTTTACCAACAAGCCAGTAATAATAAAACAGCACAGTTTTCCACCCGAGCACTGCTTCACTGATAGGGAAATATCTGCTGCACTCCTAGGAACACAGCCTGCTTTCACTAGTCACCTTATCTGGAATGAAACTGCATATTGATACATGCTGTGGTTATATAACTAGCTTACGGTGACAGGAGTGTAGTTTATACACAATGCTGCATATTCTGCATTTTTGTATGATTTGTTATTGTAATACTGGCACGCCAGATGAGAATCTTTTTGCACTAATGATTATGAGTAGAATCTTGTAATTTTGCCCATGTGCATCAACCCAGTTAATCACACAATTATTTGGTTCAGTAGCCTCTGGTCAGGAGGTCATCACTTCATCAGGGCACAGAAACTGTGGGAACCAAGTAGTGCTGACTAAGGTATTAGTCCTTTAATGTGGAATTACAAAAACTTACTCTAGCTATTTTTCATACATAACACATCTGGTGGGTAAGGCTCTACTGATTCATATGAATTATTATGTTGCTTGTATTTTTTTAAGAGAGAATGAGGGTCCATTACTTAGTGCTTTGTGTAAAGAAACACATATTTCTGTTATGTACAGAAGCAAGAAGTGTTTAAAGGCTTTGGTAAATGCTTTTCTAAAGTTCCCTAGAATCTTTTGCCTTCTATTCAAGACTGACAAAACTGCAGACAAGAAACTAAATATATTATCATAGATCTCTTTAGTTATCTTGCTATCCAGATTCATAAAATAAGGTCCTTTCTGAATAATTTAAAATAACAGCAAGTTATGTGTATGCATCCTTCCATTTGTTACAGCAGAATGCATGTAGTACCGGTTCCTTCCTCTCCTCATGGGCCAATTCCCAGGAGTTACATTTTGCCCTGAACACCATGGTAGTCCTTGGCATGTTTCAAATAGATTAGAACAGTTCACACCAAGGCTGTCTCAGTGTTCATATAGTAAGCCTCAATCCGTATCAAAGGGTAAAAAGAACATACAGACAAACCATTCAGTAAAAACTGGAAGAAAAACCCAGCTAAGGTTTTCACTGTGTGACACCTTTTTTATGTAGCTTGGCTGGTTCTTTTTGCAGTTTTTACTGAAGCCTCAATCAGTAAAGAAGAGGGAGCGTATAAGACTTGTAGACTTAATAAAATAATTATTTTTCCCATTTGTGCCTAGTGAAGCTATCGTGAGAAAATAGAAGATTTAAGGTCCGCTTCTTATCCCATCCAAGTTATCCATATGAAAATCTATTCCTGGGATTCAGAAAGAATCACTTGGGCTTCATAAACTGCAAGTACCACATAGTGTAGTTTACTCGATCTCGTAAAATCTGATTCGGGGATTTGTGTAGCTATAATTAAAAAGATCTCATTATTGGCTAATTTGCATGTATCTGAATCATGTGTAATTACTACCAGTGCTAAACAGTTCATATTGGAGGTAATTACCACTGGGTGGCATCATGCTGGCACAGACCCCCCCCATTCACACTTCCACACACATGTAATCATTCTTGTACACACTAGTGCACATGCGCACACACACACACACACACACACACACACACACACACACACACACACACACACACACACACACACACACACACACACACACACACACACACACACACAGTCCTTGGATACCATTTGTACTACTCCTGTAGACGTGCATATGTACAGTACATACTCACACTCACACCCCCTCCCCATCACTATTCCTGTGATAAACATCCCAACATTTACCTCTCTCATTACAAATAATGGGAGGAAGGGGCATTTTGGTCATGTTAATAAACAGCTGTGTTAATTTATTCATCTGGGCTTTTCTTTGAATTTAATTTAAACATTTAAGCTCCTTCTGAGATTCATTCTAAGTCAGACTGGAATTACACTGGGATAGAGCTTATAGTATTACAGTATTCCTTGTTGTTGTTGTTGTTGTTTGTCTTTTGTCTTTTTCCCGGTAAGGGGTCACCACAGCGGAACTCCGGTCCGCTAATGATTGGCAGTAGATTTTTTACAAAACGCCGAGGTGCGAGCTTGACATCCAACCTTCAACGAAGGCACACCCATTTATGCACGCATGTCTTTAGAACACTACCCAACCACGGGGAAGACATGCAGACTCCACACAGAAGGCACTCCCAAGCCAAGCTGAGAATCAAACGGGAGAACTTCTTCCTGTGAGGTAACAATGCTACTGCTGTACCACTGCAGAATCAGTATTCTATAATAATAATAATAATAATAATAATAATAATAATAATAAAGCAAAAATGCAAAATACACACACACACACACACACACACACACACACACACACACACACACACACACACACACACACACACACACACATGAGCAAACACTGAGATGCATAGTGGTTGACTGTTGGCCTTTCATTTTCTGGTATACCCAGTTTAGCATAATTCCGAAAATCTCCAGTTTCTATGCCTTGCACAAGTGCTTGAATTCCATCACGTGCTAGTTTACAAGGGCATGCCTAGTTCCTGCACTTAGCAGTTTGACTCTCATGCACTGAATGCGCAAGAGCACACCTGAAGTACACAAGTAAGCATGAATAAAAAGTGTTATATTTATTCATCTTACAAGAAATGCATCAGATGATGCTGGAGAGAGAGGCCATCTACGCAGTGGAAGCTAGCAGGAGGGTAATAAGTCCACACTAACTCATTCACTCCAGTGAAGCTCAGGAGGTTTGCACTATAACTTCCAATGGGCTGAGCTTAAACCTTTTAACAGAATCAAATTATGTTCTCATATTTCAAACAAATGTTCATATCTCTGGAACCATAGGGATTATGAAAGAAGTATAAATGGCAAGCTCTTCAGCACAAACTGTTTTTACAGAGGTAGTAGTATTTAGATTCTAGGCCTTAAAATTAATTTTATAAGTCATAGTAAAAACAGTAACTGTTAGTTTGTAATATTTTGAAAACAACTTACAATATCTCAGCAACCATTCATGTTACACACATACTGTCAGCAGCATTTTATTCAACTAGCTGAGAGCTTTCATATGAGGCTAAGGAGTTCTGTCTGTGTTACTTGGTTGTTGAGATCATAGGATCATAGGAAGTTACTAGGCTAATGGCCCTAGAGCCCTTACAAGCCTAACCAAGTTCTTACCCTTATTTCCATGATCAGCACCCATTGCCCCTGTCCAAGAGGACACAGGTGGAACCCCCCCCAAGGTGAATTTACGGTTACCCATCCCATCGTCCAGACTGAGTTTGAAGAGGGCCAAAGAGGAGCTCTGTTTGACATGAAGTGGGAGTGTGTTCCAAAGGTGTGGTAACTGGGAGACAAATCTGCCCCTCCAGCAGGTCTTATTAATATCACATACCAGATTAAGGTCTTTATGGTGAGTAACCTGTGTACTATTTGACTTATGGTTTGCAGCATTTCTAATAAAGCAAAGGTCAGAGACTGCTTTGTATGCAAGGCAGAGGTCACCTCCGAGAAGTCTGTATGAAACAGAATAAAGTGATTGATTTCCCATAGGACATATGCTGAAGACCTTGAATTTTCCTTGTAAGGAAACTCTATGGTTTCTCCAGCTGCTGCAGGTGCTTGCGAAGAAAGGTACATACCAAAAGGGGTGTTGTACTCAATTATTGGCCTGATGAAGGAAAAGAACAGGGAGGTTATAACTTCTTTTTTTCTGGAGGCAATGCCCTTATTTATGAGATGAGCAGTATAGAATGCCCTTCTTACCACTGTGGAGACACGGTGGTCAAGATTGCTGTCAACCTGTGTGCCCAGGTGCTCACCACTGAGTGCGTACATAAGGTGATGCTATTGATGTAGTTAGCAGGAACATCACTTTTACCGAAAGGAATGAAGATACATTTTTTTTTGCATTGAGTTTAAGGCCATGACTTTGGCGCCAATCGTTTGTTTGTGTAAGATCCTCTTGTAGGATGTTGACATCATTTGGAAATTCTATGATCACTATGCAGTCATCAGCAAACTTTGTCAGCCACAGACCTTTACTTTTAGTTTGTACTTCAGAGAAATAGATTCCTAACAGTAGAGGTCCCAGGACTGATCCCTTTGGAACGCCACTAGTTACAGGTCTACTGTTGGAGGTGGATTCCCCTATTTTGACTATACAAGTTCTATCAGTGAGCCAGTTAGTGACCCATCTAACAATATAAGGGTTGATACCTAGTTGGGGGAGTTTGTCAATGATGCCTGAGTGGGGGATAGTGTCAAATGGCTTGGCTAAGTCCAAGTAGGCTGTATGCACAGATTCCCCTTCATCCAGGGCCTTGGTGACTGTCTCGAAGAAGAACACCAGGTTTAGCAGGTATGATCTCCCTTTGATAAATCCAAACTGAATAGGCTCAAGTGTTTGGAGATTACTTATATCTTTGTTGATAAGGTCCATGATGATTCACTCCATGGCCTTGCAAATATGGCTAGTCAAGCTAATAAATCTATAGTTCCTGGAGTCAGCAGAAGAACCACATTTGTGCAAGGGAATAACAGTGGCTGTTTTCCATTCAGCTGGTACAAAGCTGATGCTTAGACTATGATTGAAAAAAGTGCCCAGCGGTATTGCTAATTCATGCTGGATATTTAGAAAAATGTGTAAATTATATCTATAGAAATTAATATCATTAAAACAACAGTTAATATCTCTTTACTTGCACTAGACAGAGGTCAAATATTAATGCAGTTGAGTTTGCCATTATGTAAACTTTAAGATGAAATCTTTGAAAACCTAATATATAGCATGGTTTTGGAATTACTGATGCAAATATGAACAAGCAATATTTGATGCCTAGAGGCATCAGTAGGAGGTAACTGCAGGTGCAACTGGAGGCATCACTTAGATGTAGTGAGCTAGAGGTGGCCTTCTCAAGAATTAAATGATACAATGAGTGAATCTCTGTTATATTTTACTTCACAGGTCCTGTAGTGTGGACAAGTATTTGAGAAGAAACCCAAATATTTAAAATTAAACTATGAGAGCCAAGTGAAAGCCTGAAGTAGAGGGTTCATTTTTTTTTCCAAGAAAAGCAATATATTTGTCCTTCTTTGAGATGGTAACACATTTTTTTTCACATTTTCATTGTCTGGATTACTCTCAATCTAACATTTGACTTAGAATATTTTTTTTGAAGAAGTGATAATGTAGGAATTCCCTTTGTGGCAATAAAGCCCAAATTATTGAATTAGATTCTGTGGGACATTACCCCTGATAAATACATTTTGGATAGCTCAAGAAAAACATAAATAACTTCACCTCTAGTGTGACCATTTGCAAATAGGTATCTTTTAGCTTAATGACCTCAGGGTCTTGCAGCAATAGTTAACATAAATGAGATATTGATTGGCTTTAAACTGGAATAAATCAGATACAAGTTTATGCCACAGTCTATCTGGAATTTCATGTGATTTAATGACATTCTGGAGTTGCTTTTGTAGTGCAGTTTACAGATTTGATAATTTTTCACCATCCGCTTGGTCTCTTTGGATGTTTTTGGCTAAAGCATAATGTCAAATTCTCTTTCTTTACATTTAGAAGGTCCTATGTTTTCTTTATGTATTCTCTTTAACATAAGACTGCATAGCTACTTTGGCCCAATTACTCTATTTAGTTTGAAAATCAGTCCCTGGGTTTCTTGAATTTTACCACAGCGTAACAGATGTTTTTCTTGTCATGTAGCCCTATAGTGTCAGTACTATATATTTCAACAGCTGTATCCCAAATCATTCTCAGTGTTATGAATAAATTCTGAAAGTTTATCAGATCTGGTAAGTAAGCAAACAGTAATGCCTGATAATGTAGTTGTTAAGGAGAAACTGCAGACCACTCATTGGTGTTGTGAAACCTGGTGATCCAGGATGAACAGATACAACTTGAAATAATTGCAGCTATTTGGACACTTATAAATTTTATCATTTTAGGTAAGTGTAAAGGTAAACTAATAGGGGCATTATCTATTCACCTTTCTCAAGAATTTGATTTAATAAATCATAACCTACTTTCTCAAACCACACTTGCTACAAGCATAAGCAGAACAGTGACAACATGGTTTACTTCTGACATGACATTATGTATTTTTTCTTTTATTTTTCCTCCCACAGCTGATCATTAGCATTTATATCACGTTATTGAAAGATGAAAATAGCGAATGCTATTTCATCGAACCTAAAATATATAAACCACATAATCCTTGGGAAAAAATTTGCTATTCTGAATCACATACACACAACACAAGCACACCTAAAAAAACATCAATCCACACACATACACTTATAATCCTACAACTAACCCTACACTAAACTATACATAGCCTACTATCTATCCACTTACCTTAACCCAAACCCTAACCCTAAGGTCCGTCACTATCGCACACTTACCTAACCCACGCCCTAACCCTAACTCATTTAACCCACCCCTAACCCTAATTCACCTAACCCGAGCCCTAACCCGCACCCTAACCCTAACTCACCTAACCTGCACCCTAATCCTAACAACCACACAATTGCACACATACCTGAACCCGACCCATAAATTTCTACCACAGTGCTGAAAATAGCAAAGGCACAGAACCGGCCAACCAAATTCTTTCCCTAGGAAAGAATTTGGTGTTCTGCAGCTTCTATTTTTAGCGTTCGCTCAAAACGGGTCGATATTAGAACATTCAAAGTTTTAAAACTTCGATGTTCTGATATAGACCCGATCATTGGTGGGCCCCAGTGCCTCTACTCAGTCACTGGGTCTACCTACATCTCCTGGCCTGTCCTGGACTTAATCTGAGAAGTTCGGACCAGGAACGAGATCAAGGTGTCCCAGGTGCTTGTCATACTGCTGCTGATGGGAGTGTTTTCCTACTTTTGTTCCATTCCATTTGCTGCCAGATGACATACTGTGGGTGAGGTATGCAATGGGTAGACTGCACTGAACTGCCCCTCACTTCCATAGGTGGCTGATATTGGTAAGCCACCCCACTCACCCATGGAAAGCACTTTACAGTTGTTCCCTCAGTCCCTGCCAGGGAAATCTAACTGCATTGTGTGCCCTGTGCATGTACCCCTCCTGCAACCCTCCCTGGATGGACACTCTTGTCCTCCCCTGCCAGCATCTAAAAGCCTTAGCTGCTAATTGAACCCAGGTCACCTTCTTCATAGTCAGGGCATTATCCATCCATGCCATGTTGCTGGCTACCTTATAAGTTAATACTGGCTCCTTACTTTTCAACTTTGCTCCCATCAGACAAGGGGTACCACAAGGATCATTACTGCTCCCCTACTTTTCTCCAGTTTTATCAATAAAGTCTGCTTTGACCTTCCTTCCTTACCAGTTCATCTAAATGCAGATGTCATGATCATATACATATCTGACTTCTGTCCAGACATAGTAAAAACACGTCAAAATAGACATGAGCAATTTAAATTCATGGCTAACAGAAATCTAGCTAATATTAAACTCCAGGAAAAGTAATGCCATACTGTTCAGAACACAATTAAAAAATCTAAAATTCCTAGTAACTGGTATATATAAATAAATTCAATGCTTCTTAGAAAGACTGTTTTGACTTTCCGTTAGCTAGGATGCTGGTCAGATCAAAGACTAAACATACAAAATAAAAATCAAAAACAATCGCTGCTCTCATCCTGGAATATAACCAATTTTCTTGCTCTATAAAAAGAACAGCTGTAGGCAAAATTATAATAATGGCCCACCTAGAATGAGGACCATTACTCTCATCTGTCCTGAATTTCATAGAATGTCCAGATTTGTTACTGCTGTTCTGTTACTCATGAAATTTCTGATTTTCTAACAAATCATTGAGGACTGAGGTCACTAAACTAATGACAGATATTTGAGTTTCAGAGTTTGTATCTTTCAGAAAATGGATGCTTCTGCAAAACCTGTTAGTCTAATGACTTTCTAAGTTTAGGAGAGCAATATTTAAAGCCTGTCCCTGATTTTGGACCATTGCCTCCTGCATTATTTTTGGATTTGTCCAGAATTCTTGCTTTAAGAGGGTGAGAGGTATGATATGGACTCTGGTTAATAGCAGAAGCTTCTCGCTGAAACTTTAAAGCAAGGTAAAGCACAGATAAAATCTGCAGATTCATGTTACTCCCCCCAAAATGGAATGCTTTTATCATCTATCAAAGGCCAAATGTCTGCCAGGAAAATAGCAAGCAGATTTTCTCCTTGGTTACCACCTTTACAGACTCATAAAGGAAGAAATAATCAATCACTTTGTAAGTCTTGTACTAACAAGGCAATCAAACCTCCCCTCTTGTCATCCCCAAAACCCCAAATGTCAGACCTCACAAACTAAATTCTCTTCCTCTGACTTCTGCGTCCTTGACCCAAAGCTGTGAGAATCCCTTCCTTTGACAATGAAAAAATAGCACCTCATATAAGACTTTGGAAAAATCCTATATTTGCATCATACAAATGTTTCTCAACAACCGCCTCTATAGCTGACCTCCCATTTTTAGAAATGATTCCTGACATTATGCTTTTTAAAAGAGTACCATTTGCGATGTTAGTTAATACCCTAGCATCCCTTTTTTGCATACCACCATCACTATCCCAATAACTAAATCAGCTCACTGTCTTAAATCACCACTTGGCCTGTTTTTATTCTTTCCTTGTTATTTTTATACATCTATTATTATTTATACTTGTAAACAATGTTAGAAATGTACATTTCATTTCTTTATCTATGCTTATTGTACTGAGTTTGTGCTCTTGGACTGAGCCTGAAATGGTTCATTGGATCCACAGTTAGCAAATATAACCAACCGAATGAATACAACAGCTGTTATGTGAAAGAAAATGTTGAATATTTTAGAATCCATTTGCTTCATGGTTTCTCAAAGAACTGTATAGTTTCATTTGTAGTTTGGCATTTTTTTGCTTCTGTAGTTGAGCTGTGGGTTGTATTTAAAATTATTGTGTTTTTTTGCTTTAAAGCTCATTTTCAGCTGTTTCCAGTAGTTTTACTTACTTCTGTTTGCTTGTGTTTGATTTACATACAAAGTGACACTTAATCGTGCTACCGCAGGCTCTCTGGTGTCTTTTTGTATTTGTCTTAATGGAAGAATTTTGGCACCCTCTTGTCATTTCTGTCAGGTGTTTTTTCTTTCAAATAAATTGCTCCTTGTGTCTAGCAGATTAATTTGTGCAGCATTATTATCATCTGGATCCTCTGGGAAAACCATTAATATGGTGATGGGATTGCACTGTCTCTACTACGACGATTCCAGGACCTTACTACAGCTGCAGGAAAAGTTCCATTTACTTAACCTCTGATAAGTACTTCTGTTTGCTTGTGTTTGATTTACATACAAAGTGACACTTAATCGTGCTACCGCAGGCTCTCTGGTGTCTTCTTGTATTTGTCTTAATGGAAGAATTTTGGCACCCTCTTGTCATTTCTGTCAGGTGTTTTTTCTTTCAAATAAATTGCTCCTTGTGTCTAGCAGATTAATTTGTGCAGCATTATTATAGCAATAACCCACACCTGGGTGTGGGTAATGCTGGATTTACCCACGGTTGGTGTGGTTTGGTCATAGGGCGAAGCCTGAGTGGCCAAACAAAGACAACCGTGGGTAAATCCAGCATTATCCACACCCAGAAGTGGGTTATTGCTATTACACAATGGCATTTAAGAAAAAAAATAATTAATTTTCTTAAATAATGGCATTGTATAATGCCTCCTTGCTGCCCTTCTGCAGCTGTCTGGTATTCTGCGGCAGTTCTGATGTACTGCACATGCATATGCTTACGCAGTACATCAGAGCTGTGGGCAAAAGCAACGGAGAAAGCAAGATCTCCATTGCTTTTTACAAACTGTCTCGCTATGTTAAAGGAATTTAACATAGCGAGACAGCTTTAAAAAAAGCAAAGGAGAATCTCCTTTGCTTTTTTTAAAGCTGTCTCGCTATGTTAAACCCATTTAACATAGTGAGACAATTTTGAAAAAAGCAATGGAGAAAGCAAGATCTCCATTGCTGTTTACAAAGTGTCTTGCTATGTTAAAGGAGTTTAACATAGCAAGACACCTTTAAAAAAAGCAACAGAAAATCTCTGTTGCTTTTTTTAAAGCTGTCTCACTATGTTAAACCCATTTAACATAGCGAGACACCTTTAAAAAAAGCAACGGAGATAGGAAGATCTCCGTTACTTTTTTTAAAGCTGTCTCGCTATGTTAAACTCATTTAACATAGCGAGACAGTGTGTAAAAAGCAATGGAGATCTTGAGTTCTCCATTGCTGTAAAAAAAGAATTATACTAATGGAAAAAGTCTGGGCGACCGGACCTTTTTCCATTACTGTAACTCTGATTTACAACATGCATGCTGACCAATCAGCGTGTACGTTTTGGAATATTTATAAGGGGGGTCATTGTATAATGCACTTTTTTGAATCTGAATCATCTCATTTTTGAATAAATGATAGGGAGTCGTGTCTGGATCATTGAATATTGCAAAATGACCAGAGTTTGATGATACAGTGACTTTTATGATTCCTGGTTTGACACCATATATTGTTATTGGTGTGAGTTCAGTAATTTTTTGTAGGAACCTACAGCCAGGGAACAACTGCAGAGAGATACCCAAGATTTTTTGGATAAACAGCCATGCCCTTCAGTTTAATAGCAAGGCAGTCTAAGCAAGACATAGTTATGTGGCATCTGGCATGTACCAGCCTCATGAGATTCTTAAAAACCTGCTCAACTATGCAGTACAATAACCTGCAGGGGTTCATTGTAGAGTGAATTCTAGTGATGATAACTATTCCAGCTTGGAAGTTATGAAATCTCATTAAACACAGTTATTTAGGGGAATGGGTACCCACACAGAAGTAAAATAAGGGACGGTGGTAAGGTAAGATAAAAAGCTTAAGCAGACAAATGATATGAGAATCCAGGATGCTGAGATCAAGACAGATGGTGGAAGGTAATGTGTACTAGGCAGAAAATTACTGACTGCAGTCGAAATTCCTGTAGGGAGGCAGACAGCCATGACAAGCAGACTTGGAAAAATATATAATTTTCTGGTTTGCAGGAAAGAAATGAATAGCAAATGCAGTACTTTACCGGTAACTGAGGGGATGAAAAGTATGAGAAAGTAATGCCATTTGCATATCAGTTATTATAGAATTTACTAAGGTACCTGCTACTGACCTCATGGAAGTATCCACTGCATTGTAAGTACATTTAGTTTTGTGGATGTGGATACCAACTTTGTCAGCAGATGCTTTAATACCTTCTCCTCTTCATCACTGTCAGAATGGGAATGCATGATAACATGTGCACTTTCTAAAAAAGACTTTTGGCAAAGCAATGTTTGTGGAAGACAGTTCTTGTTTAGTTCAGAGGGGTTCTGTTCCACCTCATAAATCTATTGGGTCTATATTATCTAATCGACTGCTTAGCTTGTTGAAAGCCTAAAACCTAGAATCTTGAACGGCCGGGTAAGTGAATTCTTTCATCGGGAAAGAATTCACTTGACCATGCCACACTAACATAAACTTGCAAGCCATAAAAAAGTGGGGGGCTTCACCCCCACACCCCCCTAACTAAATATACCAAACTCTGAGATTGCTCTACATTGGGGAAAGGGCAAATTCCCAATAATGGCCAAGCGAATTATTTCCCGATGAAAAAATTCGCCTATGTGGCCATTCGAGATTGTAAGTTTTCGACCCTTAGCTGTCATTGTTTAGGCATTCGACATGCTAAGGGGTCAATTAGATAATATAGACCCAATCTATCTACTACCCCAGGTTCTATTCCTGCTTGACTGGTGGCTGTTGCAGTTATTTTCTGTGGCTGCTCTGTTGAAGGTACAGAATAGTAGTCACATACTGTCTGTCGCATCTCTCTTGTATTCAAATGAGACACTGAGGAACTGCAGTGGGTTCAAGTTGTTTACTGTACATAAACACATTAGGAGCTGTAAGTGGAACACATATTTAAGCTGATTGGCTCATTACTTCAAACACACTCGCATGCGCATCTCCAGTCATACTTGCATTCACTCTAAACTATACAAAATGGCACTGATGTTGCACATGCTCAGTAACTTATATGCACATGCTATCTAACTACAGTGGCTGACTAGGTACAATACACACAATGATCTATGCTGTCTATCATAGACACACACACACACACACACACACACACACACACACACACACACACACACACACACACACACACACACACACACACACACACACACAACTGTCCAAGGAACCTCTGAAGTATGTACTTATCAGAGGTTAAGTAAATGGAACTTTTCCTGCAGCTGTAGTAAGGTCCTGGAATCGTCGTAGTAGAGACAGTGCAATCCCATCACCATATTAATGGTTTTCCCAGAGGATCCAGATGATAACAACTGTTGATCATCCAGATCAGTGCAGTTCTCAGGAATAATGTTCTTTCTCTTGAAACTTCTTTCTCCAAGTGGGATGAAGAAATGCAGCACAAAGTTCACTGTCTCATGTTCTGGTAGCCATTTAACTGATCTGTTATCCTGTGATCATTAAACAATATACCAACATCCTTTAAAAATCACAGCAGACGGACAGAAGGAGGAACACTTTCTTGTTGTAGAACTGAAAGTCTTCTTTTACTAGGACCCCATATAACTAGCAATAAGGAAATATATATCTTAGAATAGGTTTAGTTATTCAGTTACACTGTTATGAAGAAAATTAGTAATTTTGAGATGTGAATGTCTAACTTTGATGGCAACATTCATATCTCTGTTCCTTATATCAGTAAATGAGATACATGGATATTTAGGAAGAAGAATAGTGTACTAGTTGAGATGATAACAAAGAACAGAAAATAATGGTGATCAGGGAAATGGGTATGTTCCATCAAGAAAAAGTGGAAAGTCTTGGGATGCACACTTTGGGGGTGACAAGGGAGTTGACTGATAGTACATGATGTTGATGCACATAGTATTAGGTTCATAGGTTCATACTAGGCTATCTGCCCGAGGGCATTTATAAGCCTAGCCCATAGTTTTGTGGCTTACGCCACCCCTTTAGTTTGGAGAAACTATGCCCATTATTTTGCTGTGCCTCTGTCGAGCAGTGACACTGAGGTAACCCCTGGGGTGTATCTGCGATCTCCCATCCATTGGTCAAGATTCCTCTTGAACAAGGCCAGCGAGGTGCTCTGCCTCACATAAACCGGGATTTTGTTCCACAGCATAGGGAGTCTTTGGGTGATGAATCTATCCCTCCAGCACATCCTATTAATAACCGTGTTGAGGTTTAAGTCTCCGCCCTTGTGGCTCTGAGGGATCTAGATTTTTGAGATGAAGCATGTTCATCAAATCTGGGTTTGACATGGCCTTGTATGTCAGGCATAGGTCACCTCTGAGCAAGCGGTAAGCAACTGAATATAACTGGAGTTCTTTCAGTCGGGCAGCATAAGACAGATTTTTGAGACCCTTTATCCTTTTGGTGAGGAACTTTTGTGGCCTCTCCAGCTGCTGCAAGTGTCGGGTCAGATACATTCCGAATGGGGCATTGTACTCGATCATTGGTCTGATGAGTGATGAGTATAGGGAGACTATGACTTCCCTTGATCTAGATGTGAATCCCTTCATGATAAGGTGGGCAATGTAGAAGGTCTTCCTAACTACTTTAGCAATATGCGTGTCGAATGAAAGGCTACTGTCAACCTGGGTTCCCAGGTCCCTAATAACTTCTTCTGTGTTCAGGGATTGCCACCTATATGGTAGCTAGGGGTAACCTTATTTTTCCCGAAGGGTATGACTATGCATTTCTTGGCATTTAACTTTAGGCCATGGCTCTGGCACCAGTTATCCGTTTCTGTGAGACCCTTCTGAAGGATATCTGTGTTGGATGTGTTTTCAACTACGGCCCAGTTTGCAGTCATCTGCAAACTTTGTCAGCCATAACCCTCCTGTGTTTGCTTGTACTTCAGAAAAGTAGATGCCAAACAAGAGTGGGCCCAGGACTGAGCCCTGTGGGACACCACTTGTGACAGGCTTTGAGTCTGACATGGCGCCAGCAACTCTGACCCTGTGGGTTCTGTCACTCAGCCAGTTTGCAACCCATCTTGTAATGTATGGGTTTACATTTAAGTTGATGAGTTTTTCAATGATACCTGAGTGAGGTATTGTATCAAAAGCCTTCGCCAGGTCTAGGTAGGCTGTATGGACTGCATTTCCCTCGTCAATGGCCTTGGTGACTGTTTCGAAAAAGTCAACCAAGTTTAAAAGGCATGATCTGCCTTTGACAAAGCCAAACTGGGTTGGATCCAAAGTCTGCAAGTTCCCTATGTCTTTATTTATGAGATCCATTATGATCCTCTCCATGGCTTTGCAGATAAGGCTTGTCAAGCTAATGGGACGGTAATTTCCAGGGTCGGTGGAGGCACCGCCTTTGTGGAGTGGGACCACAGTTGCTGTGCGCCACTCCCTGGGTACGTATCTGGAGGTGAGACTAAGATTAAACAGCTGTCCTAACTGTGGGTTTAATTCCTCATTGAGTTCATGGAGCACACAGCCGGGGACACCATCAGGTCCCATGGATGCTGTGTTCTATATAAAGTAGCGGCATATATAAAAATGATGGAAAATAGGAGGAGCCATAAATGGTGGGTTTAAGGAATTAAGTTCAATATGAGGAAATATATTTTTTTCTCTAAGAGGTTTTTGGATAGTTCGACTACTGCTTTGGAGAAGGCGGAGGAACAAGGTTAATGTATAGTTCTAACAGATTCTGTGATAGGTTGTTAGATGGGTAGTTGCCAGTATCTGGTTATAATAATTCTGCAGGCACTATAAACCTGTGATGTTCTTCTGGTGGTTCTTTAGTGTGTCCACATGTCCATATTTATACCCATTTACCTGATGCAAGTATTAATAGATCCACTAAAATCACTTGCACTACTCTGAAATATTCCTTTGCAAAAGTCATGGCCATCCAAGACTGGGACATGGACTTACTCTGGCTCATGCTGTGGTAAGGATCTGGCCAGAAATGGCAAGTGTGGGACTGTTCTGTTGCTATTCTGTAACCCACAGTAATTCCATGAAACAAATTATATGCAAGTTATTTTGTTCTTTTTTTTCTGAACTCATCTGCAGCAGTACTGTGGCATAAATTACCTTAACAGTGACTCTTACTTTCTTACACTTCTTCAGGGACCTTTAATGATAAAGGAAACATAGCAGGAGATTTCAAAATGTGTTACTGTCATTGAAATGTGAGATAGAGTACTTGTTAAATATGTTCTTCTTTCTTTTCTCCTATTTTCCTCTCAGTATTTCCTTTGCTCTCTCTGGAGATCCTCCTTTCACTTTTTTCTTTCTTGAATTTGTAGATTCTTCTTATTTACTTTTCTTATTTTATACCATTTGTATTTTATTCTATGAAAGAAAAGCTTTCAAAGCCTTAACTCTTTTTGACTTTTAAATGTGTTACAGTGGTGTTTACAGTTATTAATGAAGCAGATTCCTTAGGCAAAAAAACACTTTCAATGAACTCATTTTTCATATTTTTTTTTCTACCCCACCCAACCATCCAGCACCTTTCTAGATGCTATGTGGTCCCATTCATTCTGTAATCAAGGCAAGAGAGGAGTAATGGTGAACTATTATCAGCAAAAGGTTCAAATTTTCTATTTTTGCATCCTGAACTCCCCCCAGTGGCTGGCATGCATGCATGCTGATATTCATGAGAGCCTCCTGTTCCTTCTTCCTTTCCATTACATGCATGTGTCCATGTACCAAAATTTCTTCTAAAGAAATCCGCAGTACTATGACAGCTTGACGGAGCCTGCATGCCTGTGCCCTATAACAAAGCAGTATGCTGTATACTAAAATCAGTAATGGGTGCCAGCATTACATTGGACTGTATTGCCTTCTTCCTCAAGATGGGTGAGTTGACATTGGCCACTCACTACTAATTCCCTGGCCAGGTCTTTTGACACCAGGGTGGTAATAATTCCTGGGTAATTCAGATCATGTGCATTTATCTGTCCGTGCCACAGAGCTAACAAGGTCTTTAGGGGTTATTTGTTTACCTTAAACATATTTGTCCATATACTGGCTACCTGTCTGATATGCAAATTACAAGTTCTAAAGTGTTGAAGGCTGGAGCCATAACTGTAGAAAAGCTTGGGGGGGGGGTGCATTGTACCAACAATGTCAAGTCCTGTTTTCCACATCCCCATATAGTATATATAGAAGCTCCAAGGTCACACTACCTAGAGGTAAAATAAATACTTGATTTTAGAGGGCAATCAACTATTCTCTTCACTATACATTTACACAAGTTTGGAGTTTGTATATTCTATACATTTAGTATGTGGGGGAGTTTGAGGACAGAGACCCCATATAATTTGACTCAGAGGGTACAGCTTCCTGCAAATCAAGTTGATAAATATTTTATTGTGTATTAATACTGTTTTGTTTCACTCTTCAGCTTATCAGAAGTAATTCAGGTGTGATAGTTCATGTGTTATTTTTACAGATTAAAATGTCTTCTGCTTCATTTACTAGAAACTGGTGAGAATTGCAGCATATAATAGTGAGTTGAATTTTGCACCTTATTATTTTACAAAACAGTTGTGCCAACAATTCTAACACTCGTAGTTACTTTAGACATAGTTGTGATTTGTTTTTTAGTGGCCAGTCATTTGAAGTAAATAAGATCTTAGGATGCTATTCATGGTGCTGGGGGTAAAGTGACTGCTGTGCTAGGTTTACTGACAGGATTGCAAAGGAAAGTGTGTTAAGATATGCACAAGGCTATTATTAAAGGTCTTCCCGCAGTGGCCACAGAACTTTGCACAGTGTAGTTAATATTTATTTATTTTTGGTATTAATTATGCAAGTATGCCCAAGTTTGGATAGTGACCGTTGGGTGACTGCTGACCTTTACTTACTAAGGTTTGACATGCAACTTGTATATCAAAGGTGTCATACAACTGCTCCCCATGGATATGTTGGGTGATAGTCCTATAGACCATGAGTAAGTGTTGGAATGTGAGTTTGATGCTGAATTTCTGTGATGTTAGGGATGTACTGGATACAAGGGAACTTCTTGACATTGATTGGACAATGCTGCAGAATCCAGGTCATGACTGAGAGGTCCTGCCATGTGTTGTGACAGTCTAATGGACACTTGCTGCCTTCTTTTTTGTTGCAGCCCCCAGAACCCTTGTAACATTTCCATAGATACATATGGGTTCTAACCTACTCATACTCTCTGCATACTCTCTGTACCCCTCTCTATGTCTTGGTGTGTATCCAGTGTGTGTCTGGTAAGTCTTTAGTACTGTATACACGGAGGCGGACAGGGATGCTGTATGTATGGGTCTATATTATATGAATGAAAATTCATATAAGTGAACGCTCTAATAAGTGAAACTCCTGGACATGGGGATGCGTGTTGTGGGATCGCAGTATGGTGAAGATTGGAGTTTTTGTCCTTTCCTCACTGCAGTGCAATCTCGGAGTTGGAATATATATTTAGCTGGGGTGTGGGGGGCACAGCCTCCACAATATTGTTTTCAATGTCTGGGATTTTCGCTAATTGAGCGTTCGCTTATATGAACGTTTGTTCATATAATATAGACCCATATGTACAACCATCCTATATATGAGAATCATCATGGCATTGTTCCTGGTCTCCACCATTCCCATACACTGATGAAATTCCTGATATCCATCCATCCACAACCCCTTTTTCCATATTTGCACATGGGGTTGGGGTCACTTCAACAGTGACAATGATCTAGAGCCAAGTTTCACGCAGCCAGGTGGCTAGCCTTGATGCAGCTGTTCTTCTATTCCACCCTGCAATACTCTAACCATTTCTACCAGATTCTCAGTAACATTATGGCACTGCATATCTGCTGCCAGTCTGCCAAGGCCTTGCATGTTTCAGGAGCTAACTGTGGAAAATTCCTTTGCCTGGGAACTCTTTATACAGGTGTGACAGTGGGCGGTGTTACCTCTGAAACGGTAGTCTGTTTTTCAAGGTGTTCTGGCTGTTCATGTGAAGTAGGTGTTGAGCTATGTGGTGTCCCCCTGCTGTAATTTCATTTCCTCAGTCTGCAGAATGCCAGTCTGTGTCACTGCCTATGGACTTACCCACCTGCTGTGGAGTAGGTGATCCTGCTTGTGCACATTTTGATTGTGTGTCACTATTTTCAGGCTGTGTCATGAATATAAGAGTTATGGCACTATCACTGACAGCCATTCTACTGTCAGTATCTGACTGCTGTGCTGAAGCACAGGAAGTGTTTTTCTGATACTGACCCTGTGAAGAAATATATGAGTATATGGTTAATGAGACCTATGACAGATGAACTGATTTACAGAGAATGACATGATGGCTACGCTTACCAAGCAGAGATGTTTGACCTTGTGCCAGATCTGATCTGGATAATGAGAAATGTGAAGGGTTATATGTAGACAGGTGTCATGGCCAGTGCCTCCCAGCATAACAACACAGTAACTTTGCACATTGCATGTCTGCTGTTGCTGACTGGGCCTGAAAGTACCAATGTCCACACAACCTCTGATAATTCCAGTAGCATCCTCATCTTTATCAAAGTCATCAACCCAAATAGAGACACAAGGTACTCCTTATCTAATGTTATAGTTTGCAGTGTGGAAGAACCACCACCAGCACTACTAAGACCAATTACATTTTGCCTAGCCTTTGTCCATTGCCTATGTCTCACCATGTGATTTGCTCTTTTCCTACACTGTGCAAGGGTGATTCCTTGCCCCTACAGCATTTATGTCAGCCATTTCTTGATTGCATTTCTTAGCTTTCTTGGCCTCCTTTAAGACCCCTTTGGCAAACAGATCTTTTCCATATGTCCACAGATCTTTCATCCGGATGTGGTTCTCCTCTTGACTAAAGTTGTCTGTTTTGTGTCTTGTTACATTTTACTGCAGTGTTTTGGGTCAAAATGAAACCAGTCTCCCATTCAGGATAGTTAAGTTTTTATTTGTTCCTTCATTCAGGATCTTCTTCTTCTTTCGGCTTTTCCCAGTTAGGGGTCACCACAGTGGATCACCTGTCCGCTCATGATTGGCAGTGGAGTTTTGCGGTGTCGAGTTGTCAGCCCAGCACCTATCCTTCCATGGAAGGCACACACTGACACCTAGGGCCAATTTAGAGTATCCAATCCACCTAAAGCATGTCTTTGGGATGTGGGAGGAAACCGGATCACCCGGAGGAAACCCACGCAACCACAGGGAGAACATGCAGACTCCACACAGAAGGCACCCCAGCTGAGGATTGAACCAGAGAATTCCTTCATTCAGGATAATAATGGAAAATGCTGAGGATTACTTCAGAGTTGTGGGATTTCAGTTATGTGGGTAGTATGGTGTGTCATGTTAACATATTGAAAGTATTAAAGGTATAGCTGCAACTGTTTAATGGCAGGGTGTGGTCATGGGTAGGGTAATGTATATCATGAATTACTTCAAATCAGTTTCCTGCTAACCGTTGGCAGTATAAGCTTTTAGCAGTTAGTACTGTCACACATGAGCATAGCAGTGAAAATGGTACCAAACACATTCCCAGTCATGCTATTCATGAGGTACAGAAATACTATTAACTGTCAGGTCTTATTGGTAACATATGGTAACTGTACATGGGATCTCAGAGATCTCACTGTATTTCACCAGCTGCAGGGCATTTCTGCTAATGTCTGCCTATTCTACTTTTTCTAACATCTCTTCAGTTAATTTTCACTTTTCATAGACTGTTGATGAACTTGGTTAAGCTCAGTTTAAAGTGGTAGACTGAGACCAAATGGCGTTAAGTATGGGACTGATTTAAGAACTTTTTATGTAAGACATGCTGAGTTTTAAGAATTACATTGTTGCATAGATGTGTATGTTTTGTTACAGGTGTATATACATTCAGATGGCTGTGGTTCAGCTTAACTGCCAGGTGATAATTCTATGCCAATGGTATAGCATACCAGAGTATGACTGAGGTGCGCTTGGCAGATGTTCATTGTGCATACAGCTGCAGTAATCACAGATGGGTTTTCAGCCGTTAGGCGGTCCCTCGGTCGGCCGAATTCCAAAGTCTTGGTCCGGCGTCGGTTGTCGTCGCTTACTCTTCTGACGTCAGTAAGGCCAGAGTATATAAGACACAGCCGAATCCATGTTCTCCAGTCTTTTTTGCCGTGCGGTGCCCGAAGCAGAAGCAGTTCGCAAATGCTGGTCGGCCAGCTCCTGAATTACGAAAATAATTGGAACCGAAGTCTTCATTAAAGCTAAGTACCCCGTTGGGGAAACTTTTCTTGCCTCAGACTGATGTCAGAAAAAGTTAATAATTGTATTTCTTGTGGGAAGCAAATACTGCATAAGGATTTCCATTCCCTTTGCATACCTTGTTTGGGCCCAGACCACGACGTCTCGGGCTGTCGCTTTTGCGCTACCTTCAATAAACGCACTATCAAGCGTCGGGCGGAGTTCGCCCAACACTACTTTGGTAAAGCTTTTGACTATAAAATGTCGTCGGACACTCCGACTACCGTTTTGCCCAAAAAACGCAAGGAAAAGGACCGACACGCGAGGCCCGCGGTCCCCGCCGACATCACGCCAAAACAGGCTACACATGGTCCGGTTCTCAGCGAGACGCCTTTGCAGTCCCTGACTACCGACGACACTCCTTTGGCGGTGTCCTCTGTACCCGAGACCGCTGGATCCTCGGCCCCTTCTCAGACTACAACCGAAGCCCCTGCTAATGTCGAGCCTACTAATGTGGACAGGTCCACCTCCACCCATGGTGTGTTTAGGCCCTCATCTTCTTTTTCAATTAAGGCCTTTACTAAATCCAAAGCAGCCAGGCATCCCTCGAGGCCTGTTGCACAGGGCCCATCTCCTGGACCCATGCCTAAGAAACAGATGCTTAAAATGGCTGAGGATCTAATTACTCTTATCAGAGGTTCTCAGCCTCCTCCTGACAAGAGACCCAGAGTGGAGGAAGAATCTCCCTCTTCTGATCAGGGATCCATTTTATCAGAACATTCTGATGCAGAGGAACACTCTTACTCCCCTTTTGAGGACTCGGATGCAGAACAGTCCATTCCTTCTGTATCCCCTCCTGAGGATTTTTCTTTTGGGGAAACCTTGCATACCTTGAGGGAACACTTCCATTTGGAAGGCCAAGACTTTTCAGATTCCAAGAAAAGACTTAGGGAATTTCTTTGGTTATCTCAGCACAGACCTCTGGCTATACCCCCTGTTTTGGATGTACTAGATGATGTCTATTCGGAGGCTTGCCTTAACCCTGATTCTCTGCCTCCTGCGCCAGTAAAACCTGATAGGTATTACAGAGTACCCAGTTCTCACCAATTTCTCTACAAAGGCCATAATGCTGATCCTGAAACCATTTCACAAGGCCCCAAGGGATTAAAGGCCTCCACTGCCAAAAATCCACTTCCTGCAGAAAGGGAATCCAGATCTCTAGAAAGGTGGGGTAAAAAGGTATATACCTCGGCCACCCTAGCCATGAGGGCCTTAAATTGTCAGTTTCATATGCTTAAATGTCAACAGTTCCTGTTATCACAATTAAGGAACAAAATGTCTCAACCTGAACAACCAGATTTAAAAGAGTTACAGGATATGATGCATAGTGCGGAGCAAGTGGGTAAACACACCTTACAATGTGGTTATGATGCCCTAGAGGCTTCCAGTAGAGCGGCTGCCACAGGATCAGTCATTCGCAGACATGCCTGGCTTAGGGAACAAAATCTGCCTGATCATGTGAAAGCTAAACTTCTTGATGCTCCTTTACAAAAGGATGTGCTGTTTGGTACTAATGCTGAGGAGATACTACGGAAAATGGAAGAAAAAGCCAAATCTATGCAAACTGTCAAAGCTTTCTTACAGGTCCAACCACCACGTTTTAGCAGAAATTGGCCTTCAAAAAACTGGTCCTTTCCAGCCACTGACAAGCCCCAAAGAGGTAGATACAGATGCACAAGGGGCAGAGGGCAATCACAAGCATCATATAGAGGCAGACAATGGCAATCTCCAGCACCAAGAGGTGGTGAAGACAGTGCACAACAATACAGGAAGCAAACCCAATGACTCCCTCATTTCCATGCCAAGCAAGTTTCAGCTGGCAGCACCTTTGGGAGGGAAACTAGCATTATTTGCAAGCAATTGGCATATTGTCACAACAGACAAATCGATACTGGACATTATAAACAGGGGCTACAAATTTCAATTTCACACTCTTCCAAAAATGAGAGGCATGCCAAACCTGCCACAAAATCAAAGGGCAGAGGAGCAACTGCAAATTTCAAAGCTCCTAAACATGAGAGCTATACAAAAGGTACCTACACACCAACAAGGTCAAGGTTTTTATTCAAGATTTTTTCTGGTACCAAGAAAAGGAACCGACTGGAGACCCATTCTGGACTTATCCATCCTAAACACATTTCTACTCGTACCAAAATTCAAGATGCTCACATTACAGCAACTTCTTCCCATGCTGGGCAAGGAGTTTTGGCTGGTAACATTGGACCTCAAGGAGGCATACCTGCATGTCCCAATCAGACAAAGCTGCAGAAGATACCTCAGATTTCTTGCAGGTTCAATCCGCTATCAATTCTCTGCATTGCCCTTTGGCTTATCTACTGCGCCCAGAGTATTCACAAAGTGCCTGGCATCAGTGATTGCCTACTGCAGACTTCAAGGGATACAAATTTACCCTTATCTGGATGACTGCCTGATCCAAGCGGACAGCAAACACATACTACTGGAACATCTGGCATATGTGACACGGTTACTGCTTTCTCTGGGATATACCATCAACAAGGAGAAATCAAGGCTAACACCATCTCAGAAAATAACCTTCCTGGGTGCCAACTTGGACACAAACACCCAGATGGCATATCTTATGCCAGAAAAACAAGGGCAACTATCTCAGTACTTCAAAACACTAGCAAAAAGTACCAGGCTTACTGCAAGGAAAATCCTGCAGGCTCTGGGATTCATGGCATCTTGCATTCTTCTAATCCCATGTGCAAAGCTGCATATGAGGAAACTTCAATGGTACCTAAAAAATCTATGGTCTCAACACAGTCACAGTTTGGAAGCAATTATACCAATAATTCCATGTTTGCAAAAGGAATTTCTATGGTGGGCCCAAGCATGTCAGGTAAACACGGGCCTTCCATTCTGCAAGCCTCAAGCAAAACAAGTCATAACCACAGACGCCTCAGATTACGCCTGCGGGGCGCACATGAAGGACAGGTGCATTCAGGACAGATGGTCCCAAAAGGAAAAGCACCTTCACATCAATCAAAAAGAAATGCTAGCAGTAATAAATGCAACTACAGCTTTCAAGGACTTCCTGCATCCAGGACAATTACTGATAAGAACAGACAACACCACAGTAATGTGGTACATAAATAAACAAGGAGGAACACATTCATACCCCTTGTGCAGACTAGCCATGACTCTTTGGAACTTGGCTCTGGAAAGACAAATCGAACTTCAAGCACAGTACTTGCCAGGACTGGAAAACCCACTGGCAGACACTCTAAGCAGAAATATGACAGATCCATATGAATGGAAGTTACATCCTCAGGTGTTTACAGAGATAATTCAAGCGTGGGGGAGGCCAGACATAGATCTTTTTGCCTCACACAGGAACCACCAATTGAAAAAGTTTTGTTCAAGGACCTTCCATCCAAAGGCCTGGAAAGTGGACGCCCTTTCATTCAGTTGGACAGCATGGACAGTTTATGCATTCCCACCTCTGCCTCTTCTGCCCAAGGTGCTTTTGAAAGCAAGAACAGACAAACCGAGGATGATACTGATTGCTCCAGATTGGCCAAGGCAACACTGGTATCCACTCCTGAGGAACCTAACACATACTCCTCCCTGGTCCCTGCCTCTAATACCTCTTCTGCTGACTCAGAACAGCTACAAAACTCTTCACAGTCAGCTGAAAACACTCAATCTCGCTGCATGGAAAATTCCTTAACACCACAACAGACCCTACTCTCCAGGGAGGTGCAGGATGTCATTCTGGAGGCCAGAAGACCATCTACTAGAAAAGCTTACTCCGCAAAATGGAAGCAGTTTTGCTGTTGGAATGAGAAAAGAGGCCAGGACCCTAGAAAATTGAACTTGCCTCAGGTTTTACAGTACCTAGCTGAACTACTGAACAGTGGACTTTCATTTTCTTCCATAAAAATACATGCCTCAGCCATTTCTGCAGAATTCAACACAGATCCTCCTTTATTCTCTCACCCACTCTTACGAAAGTTCCTCAGAGGGGCTAAGAATATAAGACCTCCAAGGAAGCAACCAATACCAGCCTGGGACCTTAATTACATACTAGAAAAATTAACATTGCCTCCTTTTGAACCTGCTGCCTCAACAGATTTGCAATATTTGTCCTGGAAAACAGCTTTCCTTCTGGCCATCACTTCAGCTCGTAGGGTTTCTGAACTACAGGCCCTCATGGCGGTGCAGCCCTTCCTCATCTTCCATCAGGACAGGGTTTCCCTTCGTACCAATCCATCTTTTATGCCAAAAGTGGTATCCAGGGTAGCCTTAAATCAAGCCATACACCTACCTACCTTTTATCCTAACCATCAAAACAAAGGGGAAAGGCTGCTACACTCTTTAGACATCTATAGGCAGCTACGTTATTATTTGGACAGAACAAAGTCCTTCAGGAAATCAGAACAACTTTTTGTGTCATATGCCGTAGGGGCTCAAGGGAAACCAGTTACAAAACAGACCATTTCCAAGTGGATTGGCTACTGCATACGGTTTTGTTATTCCTATCATGGGAAATGTGTCCCTACTGGTATCAAATCTCATTCCACCAGGGCCACAGCCACCTCTACAACCTTCCTCAGAGGTGTTCCTACTAAAGATATTTTGGAGGCAGCCACTTGGAGTTCTGTACATACCTTCACTAAACACTACCACCTGCCCTTATATTCCAGAACAAGAGCAGGCTTTGCCACTGCTGTTTTGCAGGGCATTCTGGCTCAACCCAGTTCCTCATAGTACCTACCACCCTATGCATAGCTTTGGGACTCTACCCATCTGTGATTACTGCAGCTGTATGCACGATGAACATAGTACAGTTTTGTACCTACCATAAATGTAGATGTTCGAGTGCTAATACAGCTGCAGTACAGGTTTCCCTCCCTCCTTCCCCACTTGGTAAAGGCATGGGGCCTAACAACCTCTTCATACCACTTGACTGGGTTATCCTGCTATGTTTTATTTGCTTGCTTACACTGATTTTGCATTACATTGCATTGCTTGCATATGTAGATAAGCTTTATTTATGTATTGCCTTCCTTTTGGGGGCACCTGACATCTGGGGCAAGAAAGACTGAAGAACATGGCGTCGGCTGTGTCTTATATACTCTGGCCTTACTGACGTCAGAAGAGTAAGCGACGACAACCGACGCCGGACCAAGACTTTGGAATTCGGCCGACCGAGGGACCGCCTCTGAAAACCCATCTGTGATTACTGCAGCTGTATTAGCACTCGAACATCTACATTTATGGTAGGTACAAAACTGTACTTTATGCACATTCGCAAGTTTATGTATTTCTAAGACCACTAATGACTACTTAAACTGTGCCACCACTTCTTGCCATAACTGTCATATCCACTAGATGTAAAACAGACCCATAACCTACCTGAAAGCCAAAAAAGCTTACACTGAAATTACGTACTACTACAGAACTGGTTATGTGTTAAGTAACCCCCCTTAAAATTACTGTAGGAGTAATCTTCTTCTGGCTTTTCCTAGTTAGAGTTCACCACAGTGGATCATCTGTCAACTCATGATTGGCAGTGGAGTTTTACAGTGTTGAGTTGCCAGCCCGGCACTCAACCTTCCATGGAAGGCACACACACACACACACACACACACACACACACACACACACACACACACCTAGGGCCAATTTAGAGTATCCAATCTACCTACAGCATATCTTTGGGATGAAACCAGAGCACCCGGAAGAAACCCACGTGACCACAGGGAGGACATGCAGACTCCGCACAGAAGGCACCCCAGCCGAGGATCAAACCAGAGAACCTCTTGCTGTGAGGCAGCAACGCTAACTGCTGCACCACCATGGCCGCCCCTACCTTTACCAGATGCAATCAAAAACTGGAATACAACCAAACAGGGAAAAAAACAATGGCAACAACATATATATATATCTATATATATATATATATATATATATATATATATATATATATATATATATATAAATAATCATATAAAAAGTGCTTTGTGCAGTCAGACTTTCATTACTTTATTTCAGGTGCTATACTGCTAAGAACCAAGGCAGTTAATTTCATTTTATTAAATTAAGGACTGTTTTATTGTTTATATAATTCATTTTCTCTTTCTTTTTGGGTTCTATGGTATCACTTTTGTGTTTGTTAAGCTGGCTACAGTATATGTAACATCAGAATATCATATTATAGTCCATTTTCAGTTTGGGTAAGTAGTTTCTGCATCTTTTCATGTGATTTATCTGTTAATCATTTTTATTTGTATACTTTTTAATTATGTTTATTTTTTCAGACTCAGACAGTTTTTGTCTTACTCTAGAGTGACAGTTCACCTATCAGGACTTATACTTAGTGTCTTCCACAGCAGTCAACTTCAAACTTAACAAATAAAATGTTGTTACTATCTGTTCTACTATTTAATTTCCATTACACAGGGGTCATTCTGTTTCTCTGGTTTACTGTAACATCACAGTTTTTCTGTGAATATATGCTCTTTATATAAAACTAATCAATAAGCATTAATTTTGACATTGGATAATACTTTATGCAATGCGTCTTTCAAAATCCTTTACTAATATAGAATAAGGGCTGTGAATCTGCATACGTATTTATCTTTTTGCATACTTGTATAAAATTGTCATATTTCTCTTATAATGAACAACTTGTAGATAAAAATACCTTAAACTCCTACACCTAGGGAGACTTAAATATGTCATTTCCTGAAGCATCAAACACTAATAAGCTCGCTGTTATTGGGAAATCATAGGGTCTATATTATGAAATCGAAAACCCATTTCAGCGAACACCACAACACCGACACACATTGCCCGAACCGCAAATACGCTGAACCCCCTAAACCGCAAAATTTCAAATCTTGAATCGTCATAGTCAGCCAACACCACCGTGCGCTACATACCCAAACATAATAAATAAAACACATGTATACACTAACCAAACCCTGCATCTAACCCTACACTAAACCTTACATACATTACTATCTATGCACTTACCTTAATCCGCACCCTAACCCTAAGGTCCGTATCGCACACTTACCTTATGGAGCTATACCGCAGATGGGCCAACCATGACAATTCGACATTGCGTGTTTCAAGGTTTTGAACGTTCGCCATTACCGCAGTTCGCGCTATATGTCTAACTCAATTCTGATTCGCTGAAATGGGTTTTCAATTTCGTAATATAGACCCAAATCATAAATGCTCATTTAGACCAGGTGAGAATATCCCACCTAGTCTAATTATCCAAGTTTTTTTCTTTAAAATATTGTGCCATACTGCCTTGTTAATTCTATTACCCTGAATTTTATCAATGACGACAAACATGAGTTGTGCAGCGTGTTTAATAGAGTGTTTATACAAAGCATTAGAAATACGTTTATTGCTAATGTCACACAAATGTTCCGAAATATGTATCCTAAAAGGATACAAATTTTGTCCCACATAAAAACCAGAACAAGTGCAATTCACTAAATATTCAATCCAGTCAGTACTACAGTTGCCAAATATCTGAATATTTTAAATCTTCAGGGTATTATTGCTGGTAAATTGCTTACCCTTTGATACCAATTTACACTGAACAATGACCACAAGGGATACAACCAACCAAAGCCCCCCCCCCCGACATTTGTTGTGAATTCTCATAAGTGGACTTCTTTTTGTAATGATTAAATAAACCACCCAATGTTTTGCCTCTTCTAAATGAGAAAAGGCATCTGAGTGTCAAAATATCACATAACTTGTCATCAGACAACAATATATTCCAGTGTTTTTGCACTAAATCAGTAAATCCAGATGTAATTCACCCTTAACTAGTAATGAATCTAAAGATATTGTTAACCCTATTAGTTTCCTTATTCCTATACTGTAATAACTGAGACCTGTCTTGATTTTGTACAGAATTACAAATTTGAATAATGTTTTTTATTGTATCCTCTGCGTCAGAATCTAGTAATCATATCACACTGTTGTGGAAATGCCTGTTCTGATGAACAAATTCTCTGGATACGCAAATACTGTGACTTAGGAATGTTGTGTATAATATGTCTGGGATTCTCACCTGGTCTAAATGAGCATTTATGATTACCCAATAACAGTGAGTCTATTAGTGTTTGAGGCAGTATTTATTTAGTTGTGTAACCTAGACTTTTATACACCGATGAAGGCTATAATGCCAAAACTGGTCTGTTTGTTTCTCATCTTTTGATGAGATTTATTTTTCTGCCTCAATAAAAAGTTTATTCAACCTCACTTGAATGGTGCTGGCCATTTTTGTTTTTTGCTATATTCTATTTTGGCTGTTGCACCCTGCTGTACATGCGGAAGTTTGGATTTGAAGAATTCTTTATAGGTGATCCATAATATTAGCTGTTCTATATTAGAATTTTTTTTCAATTATATAAAAAATATTTTAAGAGAACTTATAAATTAACACTAAGTAATATAACCAGTTAACTTAAAGGCGTTATAATTAGGGAGAAAAACAAATATGAAACCTGAGTGGTTAGCAGTTCACAAAAAACGTTCAAGATTATATTAATGGTGAAACACACACAAGACAAGATTATCAATTTCAACAATTGGCTTAAGTATTGGTGTCATTCAAAGGGGATCCAATTCCTGTCAGCCTGGGATGACATGCTCGACAAGCCACGATGCTTCGCTAGGGACGGCTTGCACCTGTCACCCCTGGGCTTTCGGATATTGGCAAAGGCTCTTGCTACCCCCATAGTGCCTTTTTTAGGCAAGGCTCAAAAGACAAACCCACCTCCATAGGTATCACAAGGGATAAGAAACTAAGAGTAATGCTACTCAACGCCAGAAGTCTAAACCTAAAGATGCATGCACTCGAAACTCTCCTTAGCATGGAGAACATCGATATCTGTGCAGTAACAGAAACCTGGTTCAAGGCTCTCGAGAGCACCCCAGCACTACCAGGTTATACCTCATACCATGCTTTTCGGCCCCAAAACTTGGACCTAACCACAAAAGGAGGGGGAGTATCAATATTCGTCAAAGATACCCACACCTCCAGGTTGGTGGCACAGCACGAAGCATCAGAGACTATCCATGTGCAACTAACAGTGGGTAAAACTGCCTTCCAATTTATAGCCTGCTACAGACCACCCTCCCAAACCCAGGAACCCCACTCGGCCTTCCTGAAAACACTGGTAAATATGAAGGTCTCTCCAAACACCATTATATTGGGTGACTTCAACTACCCAACCATAGACTGGGAGCATTACTCTAGCTCCAACACCCTAGCCCAAAGGTTCCTAGAATTTATAAACTCAAATGCTATGGAACAACTTGTTACCACTCCCACAAGAGGGGAAAACATACTGGACCTGATCATCACCAACATGGGGACTCTATGCTCCAGACCAGAAGTGTATCCCTCACTGGTAAGATCAGACCATAAACTAATCTCATTGGATATTCACATCCCGACCCCACCCCATGCCCAGAAAACCACAGTGAAAAACTTCTCTAAAGCAAATTTTACACTCCTCAAAACCAAGGTGGAATCCTTCAAAGCTCCCGGGCCTGTGGATAATACGGCCCAGACCGCAAAATCCTTTATAAATGCATTCTATGAACACCTTCAGGAATGCATGGATCATGCAATCCCAAATAAAACCAAGACCCAATCCTCCAAAGGCAGATGTCCTGTCTGGTGGACCCCAGCCATAAACAAACTATACAATAGAAGGAGGAAGCTACTACATGATAGAGCAAAATCCCAAAAAGGGAAGGCATCTCTGATCAGTATTAGCAAAAAACTACGGGCACTCATAAAATCGTCTAAGGCCAGCTTCGAGAAAAATTGCACAGGACACTAAGGATAATCACAAGGCTTTCTTTAGTTATGTTAGGAACCTGGGTGGGAATTCCCAGATATGCTCAGAATTAGTCCAAAATGACAAAAAATACACCGAACCCACAGACATTGCCAACATCCTAGCTGACAGGTTCAGCGCAAACCCCCCCCCTCCCCACCAAAAGGGCTAATATCTATCCCAGCAGAGTGCTGCCCCCCTGACATCTCAGATGCTCAGGTAAGAGCTGCCCTCTCCAAAGCAAGAAACACAGCATCAATGGGACCAGACGGTGTCCTGGGCTGTGTCCTACATGAACTCCAAGAAGAGCTAAACCCAAACCTAAAACTACTGTTCAATCTCAGCCTTACTACAGGATATGTACCCAAAGAGTGGCGTAAAGCAACAGTGGTCCCTCTCCACAAAGGTGGTGCCTCAACGGATCCTGGAAACTATCGCCCCATAAGTCTCACTAGCTTGGTCTGCAAAGCTATGGAAAGGATCATCATGGACCTTATAAATAAAGATATTGCGGACCTGCAGACACTGGATCCTACCCAGTTTGGCTTTGTTAAGGGCAGATCCTGCCTCTTGAACCTGGTCGATTTCTTTGAAACAGTCACCAAGGCCATTGACAAGGGGAAAGTGGTTCACACAGCCTACCTGGACCTTGCAAAAGCCTTTGATACAATACCCCACTCGGGCATTATAGATAAGCTCACCAGCTTAAATATAAACCCCTATGTCACTACATGGGTTGCAAACTGGCTCAAGGACAGAACCCACATGGTTAGAATAGCTGGAGCCATGTCAGACTCCAAACCAGTTACAAGTGGCATCCCACAAGGCTCAGTCCTGGGACCTCTCTTGTTCTGTACATATTTTTCGGAGGTACAGGCCAACATGGAAGGACTGTGGCTGACCAAGTTCGCAGATGACTGCAAACTGGGCGCCATAATAGACTCTCCAGCCGACACAAGCATCCTCCAAAAGGGCCTCATAGAAACAGACAACTGGTGCCAGAGCCATGGCCTCAAGCTAAATGCCAAAAAGTGTATAGTCATCCCCTTTGGCAAAAACAAAGTGCCCACAAATTACCACATAGGTGGTAATCCATTAAGTACAGAAGAAGTCATTAGGGACCTGGGGACCCAAGTTGATAGCAATCTCTCATTTGACAACCACGTGGCCAAAGTGGTTAGAAAAGCATTTTATATAGCCCACCTAATCATGAAGGGATTCACATCTAGATCAGGGGAGGTCATCATGCCTCTTTACTCATCCCTCATCAGGCCCATAATTGATAACAATGCCCCTTTTGGGATGTACCTTACCAGACACCTGCAGCAACTGGAAAGACCCCAAAAGTACCTCACCAAGAGGATCAAGGGGCTCAAACAGATGCCATATGCTGCCCGGTTAAAGAAACTCCAGCTCTACTCAGTGGCATACCGCCTGCTCAGAGGCGATCTGTGCCTGACATATAAAGCCATGTCCAACCCGGAATTAATGGACATGCTGTACCTCAGAAAATCCAAATCCCATTGAGCTATGCGCTCGAGGGACTTGAACCTCAGCACTGAAATAAATAAGACATGCTGGAGGGACATATTCATAACCCAGAGGCTCCCTTCACTCTGGAATAAAATCCCAGTCCAGGTTAGGCAGAGTCCCTCATTGACTCTCTTCAAGAGGAATCTTGATGAGTGGATGGGAGATCGTAGGTTTACCCCGGGTATCACTTCTATGTCACTGTTAGACAGAGGCACAGTATACTAACCTTGAAAAAGGGCATAGCAAAATTAATTTAATATGGGTGGCGAAAGCCATACACACTCTGGCTAGGCTTATAAATGCCCTAGGGCAGATAGCCTAGTATGAACCTATGAACCTAAGAAACTGAATAAGATCTATCACCATCAATGGCAAGATTATTTATAATCACAATAAAATTACTGAGTGGTGGTGTAGTGGTTAGCATTGTCACCTCACAGCAAGAGGTTCTCCAGTTTGATTCTCAGCCGGAGCGCCTTTTGTGCGGAGTATGCATGTCCTCCCTGTGAGCATGTGAATCTTTAAAGACATCCAAGTAGGTGCATGTGAGTGTGCGTATGTCTTCTTTGAAGGTTGAGCACCGGGCTGGCATCTCAACACCATAAAACACCACTGCTAATCAGTCTGCGGACCAATGATCCTCTGTGGTGACTACTAACCAGGAAAAGCCGAAAGAGAGAGATTGCTTTTTCATGAATTTTAACCCATCAACCTTTGTTGCTAGTCCACAGAAAACTATTCCCATATAATATTCTGTGTCTATATGGCCAACAGTCCCCCCAGAAATTATTTATAAATGTCTGCTTCAATAGGCCTGGATAATATTCCAGCTATTCTAATTACCAAAGTTAAAGATTTTCAATGGTCTGTTAATAAAAAGGTATGTTCCATGGTCATGGAAAAATCTTCAATTACACCCATTTCTAAACATGTAGTAAACAAGATATTCAAAACCATAGATCTATTAGTTTGGCATTTCTGTTGAGTAATTGTTTTGAAAGATGCCTTACTTATCTTCTGACTAATCACAGCTATAGCCAAAACTGTATAGACATTCATCAGTCGGGGGGGGGGGGTACACCCAAAAAGTCCACACTCACTCATCATGTGCAAATTTATGATGACCCTAACCCTTGAAGTGGGATTGAATGTAGGGGTTATTTACTTGGACCTCATCAAAGTTCTAAATACATAGCAACACCATTTAATTATAAATAACCTGATGAAGTATAAATTTAATCCAGATTTGGTTAACTGGATCTCAAACTGGAGAGTAGAACATATATATATATATATATATATATATATATATATATATATATATATATATATATATATAATGTGTAAATATTCAAGGGGTTTATTCAATCTTTCTGCCAGTTGCCACAGGAGTACCACAGGACTCTGTCTTATGTCCTTATTTATTTGACCTTCCCCAGGCTTCACTAATCCTCTGTGTAAGACTAAATTAGTCTTACATGGAAACTGCAGCCTAAGACTAAGACGTCAGCGCGCCATGCATATTCATGAGGGCGCGCTGCCTCAACTCTAAGGCTAACATGGAGTGTGCACGAGTGCAGGGAGCGTGTCGGACTGCCGAGCAGTCCAAAAATCCACGCCCCTGCAAGTCTCTCAATTGGGAAATGTCAACTGACATGAGTAAGTCCGCTCAAATGTGTACATACCCAACACTACACTCCCCCATATTCTAAACCCCTGTACAATTATAAAATGTAAAACTTTACATTTTTTTTATTATTCCTGATATAGCTGCCCGTATTTGTGCGTATTTGCGCGGGTTTGCCCATTACTTAGATACAGTTAGCAGTTTAGACATCGAAGAGGATAATAAGAAACTTATATGCAAATTAAGCCAAATAGCAATAGCGTAGTGGTAGAGCCTTCGCACAAAGAGGAGGCATTCCCGGTTCGAGTCCCACCACTCCCCTTTCTATTTTCTGTTGGAAATCTGTATATAAAAATAATTCCTGACATTTATCTTTTAAATTTTAGTAAAAAGCATTGAAATGGCCTATGTAGTAGTGAATGATATTTTATATATCAAAGAAGTAAGCTCTAGCAATGGACAGAGCCAGGCATATGTAAGCTCCAAACTCCAGGCAAAAACTCACAAAATAAAACTGTGAAAATTAAGGTTCAAATATGAACAGACTGCAGGCACAAAAAATCCATCTGGATACGAAACCATATAAAACTCTTTTATTGTAGTCGACAGGAGGTAAGCACTTTCACTATTCAGCTTCATCAGACCATAAAACAACTACCAACATAGCCACTATTTAAAACCCAACCAATTAAGTTGCATCCAATGGTTCAGTCACAGCAATCAAACAATTAAAAATACAACAAAGCAATTAAAACTATCTGTGTGGAAATGCTATCATAGAAATACAATATATATATACATATATATGTCTATATCAAACACTCAAAACAAACAAAAAGCATACATAATACAAATAAAAAATAAAATACATAAAAGAAGACATAAAATTAAGATTTCCACTTACTGAACCAGTATAATGAAGAAAACCAAGATGATAACTAACAAAAAAATCAACGAAAAAAAAAAAAAAAAAAATGAAACAATAAGTCTGCTTACTTATAAAGCCTCCTTTTCTTTAAAATAGGCTTAATGGAGGCCCTTTCATTCAACCCTTTGCCCCTGTCAGCATGGAGCATGATGATCCAGCAGGCCTCTCTATGTTTTGTATGTGTATGCAAATCACCTCCCCTAATACTAGGATTAATACTCTCAATGACTCTAAAGGTAAAAGTTTGGGAGGTCCCAAACTCCAAAACATGTTTGGAAAGTGCATTATGCAATGAACCCTTCGTAATGTGGTATAAATGCTCCCTCATCCTGTCCCGTAGGACTCTGTTGGTTTTACCAACATAGAAGGAGCGGCAGATGGAACATTCAGCCAAATATATCACATGGGGGGTCATACAATTTGCAGAGGCATGAAAAATAAATTCTTTACATAAATCAGGATGAAAAAAAGAATTCAGAGGTGTTAATGTAAACACAAAAACTACAATTACCACAAGGTGAGGTAAGCCCAAAAGCCTTAGGTACATTGTTATGATTATTATCATACCACAAGAGTCTTTTCAAGTTTTTACAATTCCTAAATCGAAACGTTGGTCTATCACCCACGATCCTGCATATGTCATCATCCACTTGTAAAATAGCCCAAAACTGACTGAAAAGCCGAGTCACATCCCTATGATCACTCGTATAAAATAGAGGTACTTTAACCTCTCTAATATTTGAACCCATATCCCTACCAACAACTACATCTAGTAAGGGTCCAAAATAAGGACTCGCTGTGGTCAGTCTCAATAGACCTAAGTCTGACCATTGCTTCTCAATCTCGGACGAGGTATAACCTCTTGCCAACAACTTACATTCCAAACTATTAACCTCTCTTAAAAAGCCAGATGTAGTGGGGTTCAACCTGGAAGCCCTTATCCCCTGACCTCTGATCAAATTTTTAAAACTATAACCAGGGTGCATGCTAGATCTAAACAAAAATGCATTTCTATGACAGGTCTTATGATAGACCCCTGTATTAATAATATTGCCTGGTAACTTTTCAATATACAGGTCCAAAAACTCAATACGATCAAATGACCAAGAAAAAGTAAATTTCAAACAGTCAGTGAAATTATTCATCATATCATGAAACTCTATCAACCTATCAACAGGGCCTCTCCACAACAAAAACAAATCATCGATGAAACGTCGATAAAACAGTACATACTCCCTAAAACCCTGAGTGGGGAACAAACTATTGTTCTCCCAATGTGCTAAAAACATATTGGCATAGCTATTGGCACATGATGTGCCCATAGCTACGCCATGTTTTTAAAGGTACATATCACCAGTGAATGTAAAGACATTGTTTTCAAGCACCATCTCCAAGAAATAGCAGGTCAGATCTATCTGTGCCAGAGTGTATTCACTATGTGACAAAAGATATTCATGCACATACTGAATACCCAAACCATTGGGGATCATCGTAAACAAAGATTGAACAGCAAAGGTGACAAAAATGACATTCTCAACATCACATGTGGAAGATATGCACTGATAATGATCTAATAAAAACTGCTTTGAATCCTTCAAAACCACAGGATTCAAACTAATAACAGGTCTTAGCATCTTCTGAACATATAAAGAAAGTGGCTCTGTGACCCACCCACCGCCTGCCACAATAGGTCTCATGGGTGGATCAGTGCGATGCTTATGAATTTTATATATATATCTATAAGAAGGTGAAATGGTTATGCATACTGATGAATGCATAAGTAATGTATCTTAAGCAATGTGAAGCACTGCTAAGCAAAGTTTACCAGTATTAAGCACATTTAAGTATAATTGCTCATAGCTTAGCACTGCTTTAACTAGCGCAATGGCTTTGCGCATGGCTGTGCATCACGCCAACTAGCGCAAACAAAACATGTTTGCGCGTAGCTGCGCACCATGCTAACCAACACAATGTCGGGCAACGTCGAGCGATGTAGAGACCGTAGAGCAACATTGGGCAAAGTTTTGCAGTCGGCTAAACACAGCCACACCTCCTAGCCAGTCTGGCCAGTAGTAATATAAAAAGCAATGACAGGCCTCGAACCCGGGATACTGTGCACCATAATCACAGTACTAATATGCATGCACTTTCAACACACACATACATATCAATGGAAGTTTACCCATTGCTAAGCAGGTTTGCTTTTAGCTGAGATTTTTCAAAACCGGCCACTCACAAATAAGTGCGGGAAATGAGGCATATTTAAGCTCCATAGGTGGGAATACTTGCCATAACTGGTTGTAGCTCCCATCTGCAGTCAGCATAGCCGGTGTTGGAGAGGGCTCTCGATTTTGAGCGCAACGTTGGGACATTGAGGAGTCAAAAGTAATGGTTTGGCTCCTCATCCATAATCATGATGAGAGACTCCTGCAGGGCCAGTTCCAGGGCACCGAATACAAAGCGGAAGCCTGGAACCATGTAGCTCATGATCTCACCAGTGCCACAGGCGTCCCTCGGACTGGTGAGTAGGTCAGACACCACTACTCAGACCTGAAGAGACGCAAGGAGGACCAACTGAACCAGTGGATACAGGAGGCCCGTGGAATGGAAAATGCCCCACTACTGAGTAGGTAGCCATGGAATGAAGTATGTAAGAATTGCTATTGTAGTCTATATTATGGATAGGTATGTCTCAATATCACTTCATTTACTTCACAGCTGCAGGTGTCCATGCTGCGAATCAGCAAGTCTATGCAGATAGGCTGCTAAGGCTGCACCACCAGGCAGGTTAGTAATTATTCCGCATGTATTGTTATATAAAATAAGTGAGAGAGCCTGAAAAAAGTGTTGTAGCCCAATAATAAAGGTATAATAAGTCTTGAATAACTCCTCTGCATGTACTGTTATATAAAATAAGCGAGAGAGCCTGAAAAAGAGTGTTGTAAACCATTAATAAGGTATAATAAGTCTTGAATAATTTCTCTGCATGTACTGTTATATAAAATAAGTGAGAGAGCCTGAAAAAGAGTGTTGTAACCCATTAATAAAGGTATAATACATCTTGAATAAGTCTTCTGCATGCACTGTTATATCAAATAAATGAGAGAGCCTCTAGAAAAGTGTGTTATGTAATTAATAAAGGTATGATTCCTGGAGTGTGTCTGTGTCACTTTCTTTGATATGTTGTTGTACTCTTGAATTATAGAAATAGTACTGTTGTATTAAGCGCTGTCAACCCACACTTGGGTAAGCCCATATAAAGTGGATGAAGGGAGTGCCAGTAGCTGTTAAGCATATATACAGTCCTCAACTGTTGGTTCATGCCCAACATGTACAGGTTAATCTGGCACATGAGTAGCTTGGTATTGTGTTCCCCAGAAATGTCATTGTGCTGGCAGAAATGTAGGGAGCTGTTAACATATAACTGATAATTTCACCTAAACATATCTATATAAGTATAGGAAAGTAGAGCTGTCAGTGTAGCATCTCAGCAGTAGTGTGTCTGAGCAACTCACAAAATATGTAGCAGTAACATCGCATCCTGGACAGTTTGTATGTCAGATACAGCCCATGTATGTAAAGATCTAGCAAAACCCATTTCCCAATTTAAGGACAATTGGGTAGTGTAATAATACATGTAGGGGAAATATAACTGCAGTTAATAGGAATGTAGTGTAAACTAGAAGGATATATAAGTTGTTAATGGAGCTATTGTTTTCCACCCTACTGTATGTGCATACAAAATGCAATTCCACACCTCAATGGGTATGTCTAATCTCAAAACATTTGTTGGGACATATGTCCTATTGGTTTATAAATATCTGCATTTATTTTGATGCATGTGCCCTGTTCAAATACCACAATATTGGTGGCCTGTTGCCATCAATTAAACCTGCATGCTGTTGTAATGTCCACTGTTGTTCTATATATGCATGTGTCATGCTTGCTGTTCAACTGTTGGAACTCTGGTGTATTGGGTTAATGGGAATAGTTCTGCATGCTGTTATAACTAATTGGGAATGCTGTTGACTGTTACTAACCCATGTTTTCATTAAATCCTCCTAAACATAGAATGTATGGGAAGGCCGGTCCCAGCAGACCCACCTGTCCCACCTCAGCTGGTGATGGTACCTGGCACCAGCAGGTCCGGTGCCCAGCCTGGGACCTCCTCTTCCGTTGGCCCTGTGCCACCTTCGGGTGGAAGCACTGCAGGGGATGGGGCTCGTCCCCCATGTGCAAGCGTGGGCAGAGGAGGGCCACCTATCACCCTCTGAATGGTCTGGGCTGTGGTGCGTAGGGAGATTGAGCGTTCTGTCGCTGATCCTCTATGCCAGCTTGAGGCACGAGTGGCGCGACGCATAGGTGAGCCTGCCCCTCCTACACAGCTCCTAGCACAGCCACCCTCTGGGCTGTGAAGGTGCAGTGGTGACTGCCCATGGGTGGTGATCTCAGTTCCACGGTTGCCATCTGTGGGCTCATGGGCTTGCGATTTCCAAACATCCTTCCCCGTCAATGGTGTTCACCCACCTCATGTGTCATATTCCACCCCTGTATGTGTCTTCTTTGTCTTGTCTGTTTACCTCCCCAACCTACCTCCCCAAATATACCTACTTCCCCTACCCCTCATTCCACTCTCACCTGACAAAAAAAAGGGCAATCTGCTCCCCAAAAAAAATTATGCCCCATACATAGCTGCCCATTTTGCACACATGTCCACTGGACACATAAGCTGATATTTAATTGGCAGTACAACATACTTTGTTATCCTCACCCCTCTCTCAGGGGTGGAAGGTTTCATATTTCCCTCCAAAATTATTGCATATGCACAGCTGTTGCTGTAAAAGAAATGGGCAGCTATGGTCCTTCCCTATACCCGTCCTGCACATCCCGAGTTGTTCTCCCTACTGTCTTTCCCTCTTTGTGCCCGTTTTTCACCACTTTCCTATCTCCCCATTTTCTTTTCTTTCAAAGAAATGAGCGCGAGGGTTAGTGGGAGTAAGCACTTTTAAGCAGTAGTTAGCGGGTTTGCGCGAGTGTGCGCTTAGCTAAGTATTGCTAAGCTTCGTGCAAACATGCGCAAACCCGCTTACAACTGCTTAAAAGTGCCTTAGTCACCCTGCATGTGAGGGCCCTTGTTCTGCTCAGCAGCAAAATAAAACACCTCTGTCAGTCTCAAACCCCGGACCTTGGACACACTAGACTGCATGAAGTACCACTAAGCCACAGTAGATATACAGCAGGCTGTTGCTGAAATAGATATATCATGCATCAGAATGAGTGAATGTAAAGGAAAGATAGGAATGCCATAACACAAAACCTGTTATGTGGAACTTTACTAGCAGTTGTGGAATTGCATTACATGACTGTGAGAAGAGAACCAGCCATTCTAGAAGGAAATAATGTTACAGCAGCACTTTACAACCCTCACACAGTATCATAGCAGGACAAACAGTGGCATATCTGATTAGGGAAGAGGACATACATCCCAACTGTGACGACATTTCAGGGATGTCCCTGATTTTGAAACATACGTTAGCTGTGTCCCTCTGAATCCTTTGAAAAGTACTGACACTAGGCAGAAAGGTGGGGTATTACACCTAATGAATAATGACAATATGTAGGAGTTAGACACTGCTTGTACCTCAGAAAAGGTGTAGTAATCCATATGCACTGCTTCTCTCGAAGACTCCACTTACTGTCTCTAATATTTTGAAGGTGTACCTCACTTTTACCTACCTTTACCTCACTCTGTTCAAATATGTACCTGAGTGTTTCAGAGGCCTGGCCGAGGCAGAAACACACAGGCATATCAGCTTTTCTGCTGTTACACACTGTGCAAATAGCTTTGGAAGGAGTTCCACAACCATACCCTTATGTAGGAATACAACACTGAAATACCAAAGGATGTAGCCATGTACTGGTAGCAAATGACTGTAACAATGCCATTGTACCAGTGCTGAAAAGACCTGTGTGTTGCACAGACAGAGAATAACAGGCTAACATCTAGCTACCATCTGGATAGGTCCACAGTTGGGAGCTATGCAGACAGACTACTTGCCTTGCTAAACTAACAGATACACAGCAACCCTTTAAGTCCAGTAAGATAACATTCACACAATAATACATAATGCTAACTGTATGTCTGCATCCCCACCCAAATGTACAATATACCTGTGTGTTCAGGGTCTACCAAGGATGTGGCTAGGCATACTCAGTACTGGAATTGTCCAGTTTTCTTGAGCATCTTGTGCTAATGTCAACAATAGAAAAGCACAAACTGTGCAGAAGTGAGTACATTAATATTCACAGTATAGCAGTTCACAAACAGTTCATGTGCCAAATGAATACTTCTCAATAACTACTTTTGTATGGCAGTTAATTGTATAAGTAGAAAATAAACTACATACTCCCATGCATCTCGTGTTAGCATTTGTAAGGGTGAGTACAATTCTACACTGACAACTGTGTACTGGAAGTGGCAACATTCAGGTCTGAGTACAACATTTAAATCACTGGCTACACCCCCTAGCTTCAGATATAAGAACTATACCAACCTTCTGACTTAAACAACGGTGTCCACAGCAAACAAGCATGGGCCCCACTTTGGAAAGCTGAAAGGACTACGCCTACCTGACTTAGCAATTTATAGCACTGGCTTGCTATGACAGTGAGTACTGCAATTACCACACAGCAGGTTGCATGCAATTACCAAATGGTGGTCACCAATTGGTGCAGAGGCTATCACATGCACATGTGCAGACACCTATAAAAGCAGGCTGTACTTGCTGCCCACACACACAATCATTCCATTGCAGATATTGAGAGAGAGAGACAGAGAGAGAGAGAGAGAGAGAGAGAAAGACAGAAAGACAGACACACACCCACGTTAACATCAACAGAAGAAAAAAAAAAAAGACACATGGAACGTAATACTACCAACACATACAAAGGAAAGGTATGTAACAGATATGTATTTACTGGCATGTAGTAGATGTTTTTGAAGAGTACTCTATATACTTTGAAACATCCATATGTGGCAGCAGTACATATCTATGCAAAGATGCCCTGCATAACTACTGCCATGGACAAATCAGTGTGCAGTGGGACATAACTGTGACATATGTAGCTCAGCATTAAATGTCAAACATCTGATCCATGTTATCTGTGTTCTGTACAGTAGTGTGGACAATGGCTGTTTGGGGGAGTAGCACATACAGCTATATAAACATGGATGTGACAGAGTAACACATGCATGATAGTCATATTAATGTGTAGCTTAGCATTGGCAACTGCTGTACCAGGCTAGTATGCTAATCTAGCATTTGCAGCTATATATACACCCTCTATTACTGTGGGCTCACATGTGACACCTGTTCATGTTGCAGCAAGGCCCAACAGGTCAGCCATGAGTTCCAGGGACTTACAACAGTGTGGACCTTGTGTGTGTATGGCACACACATATGGAGAGATATGTCTATGTCAGATATATTAGCATCTGTACATGTGCATAGAGCAAGGGACATACTGCAACTGTTTGTGAAGGGTGGACATATATATGCTGGTGAAGGTTGTTATGTGCATATTTGTATGTAGGTTGTAGTGTGTGGCAAACAAGACAGCATACAGTGCTGGTATATGACATGTGGTGGTTAAATGCTGTGGGTGTGATTTCTTAGGTTTGCAGTGTTGCAGCCAATGAGGCCTGTTAAATCTACATGGGCTGAGAACACCTTCAATGCATTTCACACAAGACTGTGCAATATTATTACATAACTGTATATCTCACAATCTTAGCATAATTGATATTCCCACCATGAAAGGTGGACTGTATATGTGCCTATATGTATATCTATATGTACATATGTACACCAAAGGATGTTTATATGTATGTGTGTATATATATATATATATATATATATATATATATATATATATATATATATATATATATATATATATATATATATATATATATATATATATACATATATATATATATATATATATATATATATATATATATATATAGAGAGAGAGAGAGGGATAGAGTCATATTTACTGTGACAGATGCCTGGTGACAAAGCCATGGCCTCAAGCTCAATGTCGAAAATGCATTGGCATCCCTTTTGGTAAAAACTCTGTACCCATGAACTACCACATAGGTGGTAGTCTACTTAACACTGAAAATGTGATAAGAGACCATGGGACACAGGTGGACAGTAGTTTCCCCTTTGATAATCACAGTGCCACACTAGTCATGTAATCTGTCTACGTGGCACACCTCATCACAAAATGTGTGTCATCCAGGAAAAAAGAGGTCAGTGTTCCCCTCTACTCAACATTCATAAAACCATTATAGAGTACAATGCCCCTTTTGGTATGTACCTCACAAGACATCTACAGCAACTGGAAAGGCCACAGACATACCTCACAAAGAGTATTACTGGCCTCAAACAGATGCCCTATGCAGACCGTCTCATAAAACCACAGCTAGACTGTGTCACATACCACCTACCCAGAGGTGACCTCTGCCTAACATACAAAGCTATGTCAAACCCAGAGCTGTTGGACATGCTCCATGTAAAGAGATCACAATCCCTACTAGCTACACGCTCTAGGGACCTAAACCTTGTCACCTCAATAAACAGAACATGCTGGAGGGATAGATTCCTATCTCAGAGACATCCCATACTCTGTAACAATCTACCTATCAATAGCAAACAAAGCTCCTCATTAGCACTTGTCATGAATAATCCTGATGATTAGATGGGAGATAGGAAATACACCCCGGGAATCACCTCTGTGGCTCTGCTTGACAGGGGCACATGAAATTAAATTACTTGGGTGTCAAAGGCCAGGGTACCGTCTGGCTAGGCTTCTATAGGCCTTAGGGCCAATAGCCTATTACCTACCTATGAACAGATACACACCCACATGTACTTGTTGCAATACATGCTATGTGAGGTTGACTGAGTGTGATGGTGAATGTGTTGGTGAATGTGTCAAAGTTGTGTATATGTGGGATAGCTTAGTGGGAAACTGTTTCTGTCATGGTATTTTGTGTCCTAGCTCTGATCCCAGCAAAAGATGTGTATGCTATTGCTAGGCAGAAAAAGCAGTATGGCATACAGTCTGACATAGTCCCTTGGTGTTAGCTAGGGTGTGCCATTGTAGGCCAAAGCAGTACATGTATGCTTATTGATTGGTACTGCTGGTGAATCCAAATCCCATATGAACTGTAGTACTACCTGAAGCTGTAGGCCTAAACAGCACAGTATGGTGTATGTCCACATTGCTTGGAACCACTGATTTGTGTGTTCCCTGTAGTCCTCACAGATTACATACCTCAGGCATAAGGTTTTGTAAGTACTGACACACAGTACTGTATGGTACACAGGTAAAGCTCATCTGGGTTGCCATACCTTTGTGTCTTGTATGTATGTCTGATGTGTGTGTGTGGGTATGCCTGTAACATGCCCTCGGTCATATGTGTGTTACAGGATATAAGTGCATATCTAGCAACATGTATAGTCTAGTACAGCAGTATGCCACTTATACTCATGAATGAGCACATATGTTAGGCAGGGGTTTGCCATCAACAACTAGTGTGGTATACTGGTAATACTGTAACTGGACTTTACAATCATTGCAATGGGTGACATATTTCTTTATGCATTAGCTTGATATATACCTGCTGTGGTTAGGTGGTGCATTGTGTCGCATACAGTGTGCCATGTACTGTTGTATAGTCTTACATACTGGTTTCTCTTTGTTGCTGTGCAGAACATGGTTTAATATATAGAGCGTGCCAGGCACGGTCAGGCAGTTGGGGTTGAGCACTGATATGTGGTATTGAAAGTGTGTATCCTCTGACAGCCAATAGGTTGCTATATATGGCAGTTCAGTGATATCTGTACTGTAGAATGTTAAGTGTGCCACATGACTTGCTCACACATATTGTTTCATTGTCTTCCAGGGTCATGGCCTACCATCGCAACCCAACCTATAGTCCTGCTGAGGATGAAATAATAACAACCAGTTTGGTTCAGCACTACACCCTGCTTTTCTCAAGAACCAGCCAGGACCAGCATGAGCGGACTGCACTGTGGCACGATGTCCGTAGGATAAATGACATAGGCATGCATAACCGGACATATGAGCAGGTACGGCATCACTGCAGTGATTTAATTAGACATGTCCGGCAGCATAGTGGAGGAGCTGCTCCTGAGCCTGGTGGCTCCTGGCCAACAACAACAACAACAACAACAACAGCAGACATGTATCATCATGGAGGCCAGAGCCACTCAGCAAGTTCACACGGAGCGTGCAGGTAACATGGCATATCTGTTGACTACTGTTACCTCTATTGGTAGATTATACATATGTGAGATGTGTACTGTGTAGTTAGAAGATGTGGAGCCTGGTGTTGTGCAATACTGATAATTTGTAACATAGTCTGTAGGCCTGTGACTGTCAACCATTGTACTACTGTAAGATTGCAAACCCACAGTAGCAATGCCACAGTTGTTGCCACTGACAAACTGTCTGATAGCCTTGTAGGTCCCTCTGGTGTGACAGCAAGGCAGCAGACCCATGCTGGTGAGTGTGTTCTACATTTAATATTGCATATAAAATGTGCATGTCATAGGTGAGGTGTAGGCCATGTGCACATGTAACACACCTACGCATAATGCATGCTGTGCATGTTTACTGTGAGACTATGCACATCTCAGTAACGTGAGTAGCTGCCTCAAACACATGCAATACACAGTGCATCCCAAACAATTGTGGCTATACTGTAGTGGACATTGGATAGGCAGAGTTGATACACATGCACACAACATACACAACTTTGTCATACGCAGTACATGTTAATATGCTACACATGGCATATTCAGACACCCGCTCTAAGGTCACACTCCAGTATCCCAAATGTCATCCACACAGCACACATAATAAACCTGAGGGGTAGAGGCCTATCATGGGGTGGTGCGACACTCTTCAACACACAACACATTCATGTTAGGCAATGCTCCCTATTGGGCACCTTACAAACCCATGTAACAACTGGCTGTGAAATGGTGAGTGTAGCCATGGTACTGCAGTTCAGGTACAGCATGATAGGTGCCAGTCTGGCACACATTAGTAGCCTTGAGTGACCACATGATGCTGCATGGTGATGGCTCATGGTACTACACCCCATCCAGTTACAGTAACTACAGTACTACACATAGCATTCATTGCTATACACGTCAATGTTGTGTGTGTGCAAACATATGCACCTATACACAATATGCATAGCAATCACCATTTGCACAAAGTGACACATATATATGTTTTGTAATGCTATTGAGTGTATAGGTCACATGACACACATTGGGTATGTGCAATGTTTAATGTTGCAGTTGTGTTGTAGCATGCCATGTCATGGCTGGCACTGGCATATCCACAATATGTTCTACACTCACCATAACCACTGTACAATGGCTATGTTGAGCAATGGTATTCCATCAGGTATATATGCACCAGTCATCCTTTGTGTATACATAGCATGCATGAGCTAAACCTGTGTCCACAATTATCTGTTAAAGACACAGACACTCTAATCAGACATGGATATCTATGTGACACACAGAAACACATCCAGCCATGGTATGTATACATGTGAGTGATGGTGCACAGGACATTGAAGAGCTTTTAATACTTGCACAGCAATGTTGTGTCCATGTACACATTGCATTCCAGGGTGAGGCCAATCACTGAACAACAACACACATGCATCAAAGCCATGTATACTGTTATTAGCAAGGACTGTCTACACTCGAACTGCATGTTGTTGAGCAACACACATCCTGCATGCTGACACGTGTGATATGACTGTTTGGCTTGTGATACTGTACCCCACCATCAACCGCTATTGAGTATGTTCTGGATTGCTGGTGGTGTGTGTGTGTGTGTGTGTGTGTGTATGTATCTGCTTTAATGAGGAGTGTATTTGTGTGCATGTGTGCATATGTGCATGTGTGCATGTGTTCATGTGTTCATGTGTGCCCTTAAGGTTTTCACATTCAGACTCGAAATCTGAATTATCAGTAATCATTCGAGCCACCCTTATCATCTGGCCCTTAACTACAGCCCTCTTCTGATGGTAAGGGTGATTACTAGTATAGTGCAAAAATGCATTTGAGTAGGTAGGTTTATTAAACTTTTGTACCTACTGTTAGTGTTATCATTAATTAACAGGATATCCAAATAATTTATGGAAGTTTCACTTGAAGCATAAGTGAACTCCAAAAAATTGGTAGTTAAAGTGATTACCTTAATAAATTCAGGTACGAGTGAAGCATCACCTTTCCAAATGCAAAACATATCATCCTGGTACCTAGTGTATCAGGAGACATGGTTTTGAAACATTGCATTGGGAAATAAAAAAGTGTTTTCCCATTGTGCCATAACAGCATTGGAAAACCTTAAGGGTATGTTTTTGAGTAGAGGATATCCATCATATATGGTGGCTAACATCTTAAAAGAAGTGTTGCTTAAAAGAACTACAGGACGCTTCTTTCCCATTTTGAATAATCAAAAGTCAACATTTTTTGAGGCAGTTTCTAATCAAGGTAGCCTTGTAAATTTGGAAAGGTCCCCTGATAGTAGGCCCACTAATTTCCTTCAAACTAGGTTTTTATGTACCTTCTCTTTAGACCACCATTGCATTAGAGATATAATAAACAAAAATTGGGACATCATTAATGGTGATGAAAAGCTTTTCAAACGTTTAGGTACAAGTCCCAAGATTACTTTCAGGAGGGGCCGGAATCTGAAAGCTATTTTGGAGGGTAAAAAAAGTACACAGTTGAATAGGAATGTAGGTATGTTTAAGTGTGGAGCTTGCTCCCAATGCAAGCTTATTTTGGCAGGTCACCTTCTAAGTATTAATGATATAACTTATAAAATCAAAGGTAGATACAACTGTGACACTAAAAGTGTCACTTATGTTGCACTCTGTTCCCAATGTAGGGCATACTATATTGGCAAGACTGAAAGAAAGCTTAAACAGTGTATTTATGAACATTTGTACGCCATCACTAAAAAAGACTCTAACAATGCCCTAGCAAAACATTGTATAGACCACCCAGGGCATGATTTTAAGTTTACTATCTTGCAGCACAGACTCCAAGATTCTAGAGGAGGGCCCTGGCAAATATTGCTGGAGGTCGATGAATTGATGTGGGAAATAAGAACTAAAGCCCATCTTTTCCCAGGTCTCAATGAGAATATTTCCATTAAATGTATGTTAAAATTGCTATCTTTGCAGAGATGAATACGGTCTGGCATTTAGGTACCAGTGAAACTGATATGCTTACATTAATTTTAATTTTAAGTCTAGATACCAACTTTATCGTTGGCTTGAGCTTCGGATTTTTATGTATTTTTATGTAGTTTTTATATACTTCTTATGTATGTATGTTTTTCATGTCCGTATTTTTTAATATTATGTAATTTCATCATTCATATTTAAGATATTTATACGAGGTATACACTATAACTTAAGTATTGAAAAGTGGATATGTATTTATTAATATAAATTTATTGAGCGTATTTTAATGCTTTCCAGAATAGCGGAATGTCATGACAGCATGTATGAATGACATCTGAAATGGTGCGATTTCTTAAAAGTTAATCAAGCTTAGTTAATTGATGTATACATTTTTTATATAAAGTGGCTTAATTGATTTGCACTTGTTTGTCTGAAGAAGGCAGGGTAAGGACCTTGCCTAAAGCGCTCACTGTAATAAACTTGCTTTTTGGAGTTTAGCCGGCTTCCATTGATTCCTGCCCGCTTAATTTCCGAGTTTTTCTAGTTTTATAGTGTTTTGTGTTTTTTTTATGCCCTGTATTACACAGTGTTAACACTCCATAGTTTCTATTGGTGGCCAGTATGCATTGTACTACACACATTTTGGAACTTGAGTACACGTGTGTATGACATGGTTTGACACTGTGCTGTGGGTGATACTGTTACTATCTGTCATTGGTTTGCATTCTGGTAGTATACATAACCTCAACAGCCTGACCATAAACAATCGTTAGATGATGTCTTGACAACTGACACACAGATGTAGGACACACAGTAACATTTGGATCCTTCAGGTACTATACTATGCCAGTAACCAGTGGTATTCACCTGCACCCATTCCTGGGACCACTCCTGTTTGGCATATAGCTCTCTTAGGTACAAGCAAACACAGTAGGGATATGTCCATCCACGTCTGGAAATACATACTGTGGCCTATAATGCATTCTCCAGATGACACACACATCCTCCACAAGGGTATCATACAGACAGATACCTGTTGTCAAACCCATGCTGTAAAGCTATAAGCCAACTAAAGCATAGTCATCCACCTTTACAAAACATAGTATCCCCACAGTACCACATAGGTAGTAGCCCCCAACATGTTGAACAGGTACCGATGTGTACATACAGCCAAGTGTTACGTCATCTCTCCTTTGGTAATCACATTTCCAAAGGTATTTTGAAATCATTCGGTGGATCACATAAGCAATAAGGGGTCTGCATGCATATCCACAAAGGTTGTTGTACACCTATAATAAATAGCCATCACTGACAGGCTTTGCTGCGTTTGAATAGGTCTGAAATATACCTTAGGCATAAACCCTCACTCACACTATTCAATAGAAACCGTAATGAGTGTGTGTGACACGGATGACCTAGGCCAGGGATCACTGCAGTGGCTGGGCTTATCACAAGCATACAGATGTGACCTAATGTCTGGAAAGTGGCAGCACACTCTGGCAAAGATAACAGATGTGTTCATGGAGAAAGCAGGGTTCCCACCTATGAAATAATTGAGGTCACATGTACGTATGTGTATTTGCCACACAGCTACCTGACATATGCAATGCACATACTGTAGTAAACGCAAAACCCACAACACATTGACCAACAGTGTCACACACACTCACCAAGTGCAGGATTCAAACCCCTACCTAACTACTTTATGATACTATAGGAATACGCATTAATATGACGTGCTATATACATTACTGGAAGTTCTTTTTTCCACAGGTATATTTGTAGGATGGTGACATCATCAGACTTGACAAAGATAAGTATACCACTTTTAAGGTATTTTAGTAGTCTCCAAAAAGGTTGCTCCTTTCCAAGGAGATGCACACACACACTCATAGAGTTGTCAAGTGCAGGATTCAAACCCCTGCCTAGCTACTTTAGGATACTAGTGGAGTACATATTAACATGACGCACTATACACATTATTGGGAGGTCTCTTTTCCACAGGAATAGTTGTAGGATGGTGACATCATCAGACTTGACAAAGATAAGCATACCACTTTTAAGGTGTTTTATTAGTCTCCAAAAAGGTTACTCTTCTTCAAGGAAATACACAAAAACACTTGTCAAGTGCAGGAATCAAACCCCTACCTAATTACTTTATGATACTAGAGGAGTATGCATTAATACAACACGCTATGTACATTACTGGGAGTTCTTTTTTCCACAGGTATATTTGTAGGATGGTGACATCATCAGACTAGACAAAGTGGGTTGCATTAGGTGATATTAGGTGGGTTACATAGAAGGAATTTCTAAACACTTTGGCCATGTGATAATCAAAGGAGAGTTTACTATCTACCTGGGTCCCCAGGGCCATAATTACTTTCTCCGTACATACTGGATTACCACCTATGTGGTAATTTGTGTGCACTTTGTTTTATCCAAAGGGGATGACTATGCATTCTTTGGCATTCTGCTTGAGGGCATTGTTTTGACACCAGATATCTGTCTCTGTAAGACCCTTCTGGAGGATGTCTGTGTCAGCCGTAGAGTCGATTATGGACCACAGTTAGCAGTCATCTGCAAACTTGTTCAGCCATACTCCTCCCGTGCTTGCCTGTACCTCTGAGCAGTATCTACTGAACAGGTAGGGTCCCAGGACCAAGACCTGTGGGATGCCATTTGTGACTGGTTTAGAGTTGGACATGGCACCCGCAACTTTGAACATGTGTGTTTGATCTGTGAGCCAGTTGGCCACCCATCCTGTGACATAGCTGTTAATGTTCAAGCTGGCAAGCTTGTCCATGATGACAGAGTGGGGAATGGTGTTGAAAGGCCTTAGTGAGGTCCAGGTGGGCTGTGTGGACTACTTTCATCTCCATCTATGTCCTTGGTAACTGTTTCAAATAAGTCAACTAGGTTTAGGAGGCAGGATCTGCCTTTAACAAAGCCAAGTTGGGTAGAGTCCAGTGTCTGGAGGTCCCCAATGTCTCTGTTTATGGGTTCCATGATAATTTGCTCCATAGCTTTGCAGACCAGGCTCAGTAGGCCTATAGGGCAATTGTTTCCAGGTTCTGTTGTGGCACCCCCTTTGTGGAGCTGGATGACTGTTGCTCTATGCCATTCTTTGGGTACATAGCCTGTGGTAAGTTTGAGTCTGGACAGTGAATGTAGGTGAGGGTGTAGTTCATTTTGGGGCTGGTGTAAGACGCAGCCTGGGACACCATCCAGTCCCATTGATGCTGTGCTCTTAGCTTTGGAGACGGCTGTTTTTACCTGCATGTCCACGAAGTCTGGGGCTCTGCATTCTTCTGGGATGGACACAGGCCCTTTTGGGGGTGATGGGGGGGAGTTTGCACTGAACTTGTCCCCCAGGATGTGGGCAATGTAAGTTGGTTCAGTTTATTTCTTGCCATTTTGCAGTAGCTGACAGCATATTTGGAAGTTGCCACCTAAATGTTTGGTATAGCTAACGAAGGCTTTGTGGTTGTTATTCTTACATTCCTTGGCAATTTGTCTTTAGAAACTGGCCTTGGATTATTTTATGTGCGATCATTGTTTCTTCCTAATAATGATCAGTTCTGCCTTTCCTTTTGTGAAGTTTGCTCTATCATGTGTTTGTTTCCTCCTTCTGTTGTATAGCTTATTTATGGGCGATGACCACCAGATTGGTTTCTTATTTTTGGAGGAGTGCATCTAGGTTTTATTTGGGATGTCTCGATCCATGCATCCCTGTAGATGCTCATAGAATGCACTTGTAAATGATTCGGCAGATTGTATAGCATTATCCTATAGCAAGGGGGCTTTGGAACTTTCCACTTTGGTCTTGGGAAGTGTGCAGTTTGCTTTTGAAAATGTCTTCACAGTGGTTTCCTTGATGGGGAGTGGGGGGCGGGATGTGGATGTCCAGTGTGATTACTTTATGATCTGATATTACCAGCGAGGAGTTTATCTCTGTTGTGGAACACTGGTACCCCATGTTGGTGATGATTAGGTCCAGTATGTTGTCACCTCTAGTGGGCGTGGTGACCAGTTGTTCCAGAGCGTTTGAGTTTTTAAACTCTAGGAAACATTGGGCAAAGGACGTTGTACACGAGTAATTCTTCCACTCAATGTTTGAGTAGTTGTAATCTCCTCATATAATGGTGTTTGATAGGACCTTTATATTTTCCACTGTTCTCAGGAATACTGAGTGAGGTTCCTGAGACAAGGTAGGTGATCTGTAGCAGGCTACAATCTGATAAGCAGCTTTGCCCAATGTTAGTTGCACTTGCATGGTCTCCAAGGCCTCATGCTGTGCCACTAACCTGAAGGTGTGGGTATCCATAAGGAAAATGGATACACCCCTTCCTTTTGTATTTCACTCGTGGTTTTGGCGCCGAAGATCAGAGGGATTGTGAGTGTTTTACGTGGAGCATGTCCAACAGCTCTGTGTTTGACATAGCTTTGTATGTTAGGTAGAGATCACCTCTGAGTAGGCGATATGCGAGAGAGTACAGCTGGAGCATTCTGAGATGGCCTGTGTATGGCATGTATTTCAGGTCACTAATGCTCTTTGTGAGTTATTGCTGCAGGCTTTCCAGTTGTTGTAGATGTCTTGTGAGGTACATAGCAAAAGGGGTGTTGTACTCTATTATGGATCTAGTGAGTGATGAGTAGAGGGGAACAATGTCCTCTTCTATTCTGCATGAGACACCTTTTGTGATGAGGTGTGCCACATAGAAGGATTTCCTGACTACTGTGGGGATGTTATTATCACAGGTGTGTCCAGTGTCCACCTGTGACCCAAGGTCTCTTATCACACTTTCAGTGTTAAGTATACTACCGTCTATGTTGTAGTTCATGGCTACAGAGTTTTTAACCAAAGGGGATAACAATGCACTTTTTGGCATTGAGCTTGAGGCCATGGCTTTGACACCAGGCATCTGTCTCAGTGAGGCCCTTTTGTAGGATGTCCACATCTTTAGTATTTACAATTATGGTTCCTAGTTTGCAGTCATCTGGAAACTTCATTGGCCACAGACCTTCCATGTTAAAGTTTACTTCAGGGAAGTAGATACAAAACAGGACAGGAACCAGGACTGAACCCTGTGGTACTGCACTTTTCACTGGTCCAAAGTCATACTTGGAGTCTGCTACTTTCACAGTGTGTGTTCTGTCAGTGAGCCAGTTGGCAACCCATCTTGTGACATAGCAATTTATACCTAGTTTAGTGGGTTTATCTATAATTCCAGAGTGGGGAATGGAGTTGAAAGCCGTGGCAAGATCTACATAGGCTGTGCGAACCACCTTACCCTTGTCTACGGTTCTGGTGACTATCCACATGTGTCCATAGATCCCTTATTATCACCTCCATATTTAGGGTGTTGGCACCTATGTGGTATTTGTATGACTGTAGCTCGAGGCCATAATTTTGACACCACATCTGTCTGACTGAGACCCTTTTTAAGGATGTCTCTGTTGTCCCAAACATCGATTATGACAACCTTTTTTGCAGTCATCCACAAACTTTGCTAAACATAGCCCTCGTGTGTTTTGCTGTATTTCTGAAAAGTATACACCAGACAGGAGGGGTGCCAGGACTGAGCCATGGGGGACAGCAGTTGTTACCAGCTTGTACAAGAGACCACAATTCTTACCTTGTGTGATCTATCTGTGCTCCAGTTGGCAATCCATCAGATGACATACATACTTATGCACAGTTTGTTGATTTTGTGGACACAACATGTGTCTGGGATGTTGGCAAAGGGCTTTTCAAGGTCTATGTGGGACGTGTGTAGCTCATTTCATTGATGTATGTCCTGGGTGACTGCCTTGAAAACAGTCTAGCAGGTTTGGGAACCATGATCTGCCCCTGACCAAGCCAAAATTGGTAGGGTTGGGTGTTTGTAGGCTCCCAATAGCTCTGTTTATGAGTTCCATCATGATGGACTCCATGGCCTTGCAGATCAGGCTTAATAGGCTTATAAGACAATAGTTCCCATGGTCTGTTGTGCACCAACACTTGTGGAGTGTGCCAAATGTTGCTGTAACACATTCAACAGTTTCATATCCTGTACAGAGGGTGAAGCTCAACAGACTGTTCAGGTGCAGGGTCTGTTTGTTTTGGAGTTCACTTATGATACAGCTAGGGAAACAATGTAATCCCATAGACACCGTGTTTTCAGGTTTGGAAGGAGCTGTTTACCCAGTCTATATGTGATATATGTGCTTTCACAATCTCCAGGTATAATGATAGGGCCTTTTGGCAGTGAGAGGGGGGTATATATGTATGAGCCTGTCTGACAGGATGTTGGCAATGTCAGTCATTTACAGTTTCACTGAATAATAGTGTGCTTGATTTTTTTCTACTATAATCCCAAGCTAAGCAAGTAGTTTATGTCTTGTGTTTTAGTTTGTTAGAATTGTTGCCTTTCTTTTCTAGGCTCTGAATAAAGTATTGTGTGTGAAGATAAGTTAACTTATACCACAGGACCTTCAAAAGATGATGATCCTGGCAGCAACCATGTTAACAGAACATGTATCATGACTAAAGGTTTAAAAAGGCAGTGGAAGACACACTAGTCTGCCGTTCATGTCCTGGAATGGAAGAAAAGTCCTCAAAATACAAGTGCCACAAGAAATCATAGTTCCATGTAAATTGAGTATTGTGTGAATCCGTTTTTCCTTCAGCATTGTTGATGAGCTGATCAATGTACTGTGGCTTTATTGCTTCACTGGTATGAGTTTCTTGGTTTTTACTAGAGTTGTTTTTCACTCGGTTTACTCATGAGTGCTTGAGTTAGACCACAAATACATAACCCAAGTGGTCTGCTGAAAGGATAAGTGCAAAATTGTTAGAAAAATATGTATTAATGTGTGTATTAGCAATATGCTTAGTGCATTTAGAGCTTGAAAAGGGTTAACACATTTATTCTATTTCATACTACATAAATCTGTACAAACTGCAGTTACTTTCTGACCTTGTATTGTTAGCTAAAATCTTGCTTGTGCCTTGGAAATTTACTGAGAAGCAGGTGATTTCTGCTTGCGTTAGAAAAATAATGAATAGAACAATACTACTTGTATGAAACTTAGACAAGAAGTTCCGCTGTGGTGTGAGAAAATACACAGCTGTAGAAGTTACAGATAATTAGTACAAAGCCTGCTTGAAAATATGAACTGCAATCAGCATTTGTTTGTATCTGAATTAGAAAAGTAAATGGATTAATGGTCACCAAGGCCAGGTTGTTTTTCTCAAAAGTTTCTCACAAATCTAGTCATGTCAGCAGAAAATCTGAGTAACATCTGCTGTAGAACAATACTGAAAGTTGTGTTTGATTATGTCAGCCATAGAAGGCCATGTCTTGTAAAACAGTATATGAATGAACATACTTCCTGTTAGTAGTTAGACAAATCCTTGTATTTGCATGTTTTGTCTCCTTGTGGCAAGTCAATTAAAAGTGCCTTAACTGAACCTTACGTGTATTGGTCTTTGAAGTTTTTTCTGTTGACAGATTGGTCCTTCGGACCGGAAAACCTCACTTCGCCTCGGATCAGACAGGCCAGGTGGCTTGAAACCGTACGGGGAAGAAACCACATCGGTTCTTCTTATTTGAAAAGTCCTCCGACTGAATTGTCGTACAAAAGAGGCCAGCCACTTTCTGATCTGCGACTGAAGGACGGGTTTACTCGAACCAGGTGATCAATCACAAAGGCTCAGGTAAGTTGAATCTACCTTCTTTTTCTGTTTTAGATCAGGGACTAGATTTGTATTTGTTCTGTTAAGACTTTATTTATAAGTCAGGGACAGAAAAATTACTGTCTTGTCAGATCAGGGAAACAGAGCAGGTAGGCAGTCATTCTGAAGAGACTATAAAAACATCTGTGGTACCACGTTAAAAATAAGGAGTTACGTAACGATTAAAAGGGTAGAACAAAATGGGTAATAATTGTACAAAAAGGTCCCAAAGTGCTGATAATATTAAATACTACTCAAAATGGGTTAATAAGTATGAATTTGATAGTAAACTAGAGAAATCCTCACTTGTCAAACTTCTCAAACAGCTTAAATCTGATTCTAGAGGTCGGATAAAAAAGCAAAGTCAATTAGGAATTCCTCAGGCACACAGGTGGATTGAGGAAGTAAACCGAAGGGAACAAAAGAGTAATAATTCAAAAGCAATGTTTTTAGATAAGGAGGACAATAACTTAGTAATAGCATTGGCCCCTCCGCCTCCCTTACCAGAATATGAGGCAAGTGAACAAGTTAGTCCACCCCTGCGATATCCTGCTGTCACTGTATGTAGAGACACTACAAAAGCGAAACCATTTATAAGAGATCCCGTCGAGACCAGGTCTCGAACACAGGCAGGAAACTCAAAAGGGGACATTGAGTTATATCAAATGGGTAGAAATTCACGATTTATGAGTGAAGAAGAAATATGCCCACTTATAGAAGTGCCTAATCTTCAGGCAGGGCAAGAAGGTCAGGACCCAATTATTCTAGTGTATAGACCCTGGACTCCGGAAGACATTCGGAAAGCCACTGAGGGAATTCCCCATCCAAAAGTTAATTTTAGAAAGTTCTTAGAAGATTTGCAAGGAATGAGGCTGAGTTATAATTTAAATGGCGAAGAGGTAGAAAAAGTAGTCAGACAAATTGTGGGACCAGATTGGCACATGATTAGTGGCTACTGGAATCCCCGTGACATTGCACTCAGGCCCCTCCCACATAGTAGCGCAGAATTAGACAACAGAGTGAAAGGTCTTACAGACCGAATCTCTGAGAAATGGAAGGCTAGGGCAAACTGGACTTGCATTAATCAATGCATCCAACAAGAAGGTGAAGCTATTGACCGATATTATGCCAGACTATTAGAATGTTTTAATAACCATTGTGGAATGCAGGTTCCTGAAGATCAGAAACACAATTCCCCATACGAGTAGCAGTTAAAGAATGCATTTTTGAAAGGCAGTATTGCATCCATAAGCAATTTTATTACAAAACACATGGTAGATCATCGTACGAGCAGGTTACAGTCATTGCTTGAATATGCTAGGCATGCCGAAAGGCATTTTAATAGCAAAAAGAAAAAGAAAGCCCAAGTATTTTCTGTAGAAGATGGAGCAGAAGTATATGTAGTATAGTCCGGGAAAAAGGGCAAGAGAAATGCCCAGGGAAACAAACAATCTGATCAACGATCAGAGGACTTTGAAGGGCGAAAGAAAAGGGGTGAATGTTTTACATGCGGTAAGAAGGGACACTTGGCAAGGGATTGCAAGAAAAACAAGAAGGCAACCACGGAGGATAAGGAGGGTGAGGACTGACTATATGATAGTCAGGAATCACTAGAAGGGGATAGCAGAGAAAGGACAAATGAGTATGTGATAGAGGGAGTAGAGAATGTGACAGAAGAAATAGAGGAAGTGCAAGAAGTCATGGATAGTGAAGAAAATGAAATAATGGATTTGGCTTTATTGAGCTTAGAGCTCTATTTAGCAGACACGAAACCAGAAGTTACACTCCTGGTAGAAGGGAGGGAAGTCAGATTCTTGTGTGACTCAGGGGCATCACGGACCCTGGTACATCCCTCCAAACTGCCAGAGAATTCAGAGTCACCTGATTACATATTAATGAAAGCAGCTAATGGACAGCTGTATCGGGAGCCCCTCTCCCATAATGTTGTGATAACTAATTCTGTTTCAGGACTGACCCAGAAAAGCAAAATTGTTGTATCTGCAAAATGCCCAGTAAACCTCTTGGGCAGAGACCTTATGCAGCTATTTGGTATAGCAGTAGTTCCGACTATGCAGGGTATGGAAGCACAGCAACAAATTGATACCTTTGCAGTGCAATCGGAGGGTAAAATGTTTTATTGGTACAGCCAGGACTTGGTTACGACTGGTCCAGGGGCAGTGACCAAAGAGTTGATGAACGTAGCCATCAGCAAGTTCCCCTCCCTTGACAGTGATAAACAGCATTTGTTGCACTGTACTCTGTATTATTGTAATACACCAGGACCTGATAAGGAATATAAGCAAGAATTGTTTGAAAATCATGCAAACAGATTGCTATTACGTAATCTGTACTGGGACACAGAAGGGAACAGTGTAGCCAGCTGTTCATTGCCCCAGGAGTTCTTTGCACTCTATAAATCTAATCGATTACCACATGTTAGCTTAACTAAGGACAAGAATGTAAAATGGGTAGACTTAGGAGAAAAAGTCACAAGATGGGAAAAACAGATAGAGTTAGAACTGTCAGAACAGGGAATACAAATGGAGAAGCTGAATTGGATAACTCAGACCCACCCAGCTGTACACTTGCAGTCTAGCAAGGACAGCTGATTAGCACTCCTATTTAAGGAGGAAGAGAATGCTTTACAGAATATACCAGAAAATCTCTGGTCAACAGGAAAATCAGATGTAGGACTTATTTGTACAGCAGGACCAGTTACTATTACGCCAAAGTCAGCATTTAGACCACAAAAGAGACAGTATCCCTTAAGAAAAGATGCAGAGGTAGGAATCAAACCTATTATAGCAGCTTTGCTTAAGGAAGGGGTGCTGGTGGAATCTCCTGATTCACCATGTAACACACCCTTATTTCCTGTTAAGAAAGCGAATGGAAAGTGGCGTATGGTCCAAGATTTACAATCTGTAAATGACGCAGTAATACCAAGGGCACCTACGGTGCCAGACCCACACACCCTGTTGAATGATTTAATACCTCAACAGAAATATTTTTCTGTGGTAGATATCAGCAATGCGTTCTTTTCGATACCGATACACCCTGACAGCCAGCATTGGTTTGCATTCACATTTCAGGGGAAAAGGTATACATATACTTGACTACCACAGGGGTATTGTGAAAGTCCAACAATATTCTCACAAGAAATGGCAAGCAACTTGGCGGGATTTACCCCACCAAGAGGTAGTCAGATTTTGCTTTATGTTGATGATATCCTGCTGGCGTCCCCCACCCAACAAGATTGTAAAGAAGATACCATAGCGCTATTACAATTTCTAGCCACTGAAGGACATAAAGTAAACAAAAATAAACTGCAGCTTTGGAAACAACAAGTGAAATACCTAGGATATGTAATATCCAAGGCAGGTAGGACATTAGATGAGCACAGAAAAATAGCTATTTTGCAAGCACCAAAACCCACTACTAAGAAGGAAATGATGTCCTTCCTGGGTACGACTAATTTTTGTCGGACTTTGATTCCAAACTATGCCTTGGAATCTGCACCATTGACTAACCTGATTTATAAAAAGCCCATTGCAGCACAGGATTTATTACGATGGACACCAGAAGCAGAATCTGCTTTCTGCAAACTGAAACAGTTAATAGCGTCCTCATTAGTTTTGGGATTACCAAACTATCATAAACGTTTTTTCCAAACTGTAGATTGTAAGCAAGGTTATATGACATCAGTGTTAACACAGCAGCATGGGGACAAGCAATGCCCTATTGCTTATTATTCATCACAACTGGACCCAGTGGCATGGTCTTTACCTCACTGTATACAAGCAGTAGTTGCAACTGCAATGGCAGTACAGGCTTCGGCCTCAGTAGTGTTGTTCCACCCTCTCACATTGAGAGTGCCTCATGCAGTCGCAATTATTTTACTACAAGAGAAGGTAGCATATCTTTCTCCTGCTAGGCATCTTTCCTGTATGACTATATTGTTGAGCCAACCTCATATGACAATTGAACGATGTACGACTTTGAACCCTTCTACCTTGCTCCCAACCCCTGCAGATGGCACACCACACAGCTGCCTGCAGGTGATTGAGCAAATGACACTGCCTAGAAAAGATCTTACGGATGTTCGCTTGGATGATGCCGAGGTGACATACTACGTGGACGGCTCATGCAAAAGGGGTCCTGCAGGACAGAACCTAGTAGGATATGCAGTAGTTTCTGACACAGACATTATAGAAGTGAAATCTTTACCACATAGTTTATCTGCACAGGCAGCAGAATTGATTCCCTTGACACGGGCATGTACCTTAGCAAAGGGTAAATGTGTGAACATTTTTACTGACAGCCAGTACGCTTTTTCTACTGTACATGTTTTTGCGCAACAGTGGAAAAATCGAGGAATGATAACATCTACTGGCAAACCAATCAATCATGCACAGTTTATTTTAGATCTTTTAGAATCTATTTAGTTACCTCAGAAAGTAGCTATTTGTAAATGCACAGCTCATACCAAGCAACAGGACAGGATTTCAAAAGGTAATGCGAGAGTTGATACAGCTGCAAAGCAGGCAGCTTCAGAAGTATTTCTTTTGAATGAGGAACTACAACCCTCTGAGATTTTAGATTTAGAAATGTTAAAGACAATGCAAACACTTACTACGCAAACTGAAAAACAAAGATGGGTAAAACGAGGAGCAATTCTTAAAAAGGGGCTGTACATCTCTAAAGAAGGAAAACCGATATTGCCGTCTAATTTGTTTAGATATGCAGCTTTGTTGAGCCATGGGCAGTGCCATGTCTCAACAGGGGGATGGTACAGCTGGTGAACCAAGTGTTCACGACATATGGATTTACAAACTACTCTAAAAAATTTGTTCATTATGCCACATCTGTAATAAACATCATGCACAAGGGGCGTTAAAGCCCAAGCAAGGGAGTTTCCCTACACCACCATATCTGTTTCATACTATCTGTATGGATTTCATAGAGTTGAATAAATGTGAAAATAAGAAGTATTGTCTTGTCATTGTAGATATGTTTTCCAGATGGGTGGAAGCCTTTCCAACTAAAAATCCAGATGCTACGACTGTGGCCAAAGTTCTTGTTAAAGAAATCATCCCTAGATTCAGCATTCCGGAAAGGATCTACAGTGACAATGGCACACACTTCGTAAATCAGACCATACAACAGTTAAGTAGACATTTTGGTATTTCTCTAAAAAATCATTGTGCGTATCACCCACAATCAGCAGGGCTAGTAGAGAGGCATAATGGGATTTTAAAGAGTAAGCTAAGAAAATTAATAACAGAAATGCAGAGAAACTGGGTGTACTGTCTGCCCCTGGCACTGTTGAGCATGAGAACTGTTCTGAATGCAAAAGGATTGACTCCTTTTGAAAAACTCTTTGGAAGGGCTTACTATATACCTCAGTGGAAATCTCTCATGCCCGCAGACCAGGAAGCTGACAGTACATTAGCTGAGTATATGCGAAACCTCTTAAATTCTAAACATTTGCTGCAGTTAAATTCTGTTTCAAATAAAAAATGAACCAGACCATCAGAAATGGCAGTGCCCCCTGGAGCGTGGATCTGGCTGAAGATAGTTAAGAAGAAGAATTGGGCGTCTCCGAAGTGGGAAGGTCCATATCAAGTGCTTTTGTCAACACCCACTGCAGTCAAAATCACGGAGCGTGCCTCCTGGATCCACCTGATGCACTGTAAATTAGTTAAAAACTTTAAACTGGACAAAAATCTTGTTACATGCCAAGAGCAAAAATGATAGAGTCCAGAAGAAACAGGAATGTAGAACAACCCTTTCCTCAGAAGTATTGCATAATCATCCTGTTAACTGTATTAGTGACAATAATCTTTTTGTTGTGGTCTTTTCTTTTCCCAGCCACACAGACTGAACTGAATAAACATGAAGTGTTACTCATAAACTGGCATCCAAACTTTAACACTTACCAGGCAATTAAATATGTGTATGCTGAAACTTTCAATGTTTTGAATTGCTGGATTTGCACAGCTTTGCCGACAGCATACGGGGGATTATTAATGACTACAGTCCCCCTAGGGGTCAATGAGACCTGGGAGAACTTGATTTATGATACCTCAACCATTTCAGCACAAAATAAAATAGCATTGCACTTGTCTGTTCCACAAAAGAGAACTGTGTGTTTTTATAAAAATGATACTGTTCAGGTGGGTTGGAGCAATTGTAATGTGACTGTTCCTTATAAATGTTACACTAAAGGTAACAATGTAGATCTTTATTGTAATACAAACTATGATTAATTTCTTGGATTGATGCACAAACCACTTGAAGTAAAACATAATTCTGTTCTTTATAAACAGCTGTCTACAATTGATAGAAAAATATTTCATGCAGGGCGAGTGTATATTCATAGCAAGGTTACTACTAAAGTAGAGGACTGTTATTTTGTGTGTGGCAGAAAGGCATACAAATGGTTACCTGAGAATTGGTCCTGCAGTTGTTTTTTGGGTTACCTGGTTCCGGCCATACGACACACTACAGTTTTGCCTCATGGAAAAATTCGAAATGTCTGAGAAGTCGTCAAGAAACCTGTAAATCCAGTGGGACAAATCGATGCGCATTGGAAAGACCATCACTCTCTAGGCAAAGGACTGACACACATGGACTTGAGTTATAGCGTTATATCGTGGGCAGGCATATTACCAGCATATGGAGCAATGAACTCGATCTGGGAGCTGAAAAAACTGTCAAAACTTCTCGAAGTAATGAGCAACGCAACTTTTTCTGCTCTCAAATTGGTGACTGATGAACTGAATGCTATGAGAACTGTAGTGCTCTAAAACCGCATGGCTCTCAACTTCACCCTAGCGGCGAGAGGTGGTATGTGTGCTTTAATCCAAGAAGAATGTTGTTCGTATATTCCTGACCATAAACACGAGATAGACAATCATCTTGAGGTAATTCAGCAAGTGTCGGCCATGACCAAACCAGGCCCAAACCCACTGAAGGACTTTTTCCAGAAATGGTTTAGGGGGTGGGGTACCATCCTAATGGACATCCTGATTGCCATTTGTGTAGGTATGCTCCTACTGGGAGTATGTGTTTGTTCTGGTATCCCCTTCATGAAAAGATTGATTAAAGACCTTATAGACATTTCAGTTTCTGAAACCTTATATCAAAGTACTGAGTTTGAAGAACTGTTAAAAGACTAAAAATGCGTTCATAAGTTTAAACTGAATGACTCTCTTAACTGCAAATCCTGAGTGGAAGAGGTTAGGAGAAGAAAACAAACTGTTTATGCTTATTTTGAAAGTAGAATAAGAGTATTAATAGGGGGGAAATGTTAGAAAAATATGTATTAATGTGTGTATTAGCAATATGCTTAGTGCATTTAGAGCTTGAAAAGGGTTAACACATTTATTCTATTTCATACTGCATAAATCTGTAGAAACTGCAGCTGCTTTCTGACCTTGTATTGTTAGCTAAAATCTTGCTTGTGCCTTGGAAATTTACTGAGAAGCAGGTGATTTTTGCTTGCGTTAGGAAAATAATGAATAGAACGATACTACTTGTATGAAACTTAGACAAGAAGTTCCGCTGTGGTGTGAGAAAATACACAGCTATAGAAGTTACAGATAATTAGTACAAAGCCTGCTTGAAAATATGAACTGCAATCAGCATTTGCTTGTATCTGAATTAGAAAAGTACCTTGAAATATAACACTGTACAATAGACGCTTGTAAACGGATTAATGGTCACCAAGGCCAGGTTGTTTTTCTCAAAAGTTTCTCACAAATCTAGTCATGTCAGCAGAAAATCTGAGTAACATCTGCTGTAGAACAGTACTGAAAGTTGTGTTTGATTATGTCAGCCATAGAAGGCCATGTCTTGTAAAATAGTATACGAATGAACATACTTCCTGTTAGCAGTTAGACAAACCCTTGTATTTGCATGTTTTTGTCTTCTTGCGGCAAGTCAATTAAAAGTGCCTTAACTGAACCTTACGTGTATTGGTCTTTGAAGTTTTTTCTTTTGACAAAAATCTACAACCCCACTATTAATTATTGCTATTACTCCTTGGATTACATTTTTTTTCTGTTTTATGGTTTGCTTTCTATATGTCTGGTGGATGAGAACAATCTAAAAATAAATACTTAAAGCTGTTTTAACAAATGTGACTGTGTCTATGTGATGTTTGGGGTACTGCTGGAGTATTAATCTTACCGTGTATTGTTACGTTAAGAATTGTAAAACATTTCCCCTGTTTTTATTAGTTTCTTTTCCTTAGTTTCATACGTGGATTTCTATATTTGTAAGCAATAAGTTGCATAATAATACAAACAATAAACTTTATGCAGCCATCACTACTATCATTTTGGGAGTACTGCATTTCACCCATACTAACACATTATTGTTAAACTGTGATTTCCTGTCCTTATTATGAGACAATGGAGAAAGAAGGTAGTGTCTAAAAAGGGGTAAGCAAGGATTTTTAAAAGAGTGCACGTGATAGTGTTTTCTCCCAGAGAGTGAATTTATTTTTTTGCTGACATATTCCCATTTTTGAGTACAGTTGAGTTAAAATTACTTCTGTATTAGAGATAGAATGAAATGTTTATCATGATTTTTTTTACTCTAGCACTATATTTCTTTGCTGTAATGCTTTAAAGTATTATTAGCATCTCCCAAATGTTTTTATTTTGTTACTGCGATGGGCAGGTCTGTTAGTTTTTCCCTTTGTTTATGAATTGTGGCCCTTGTTCTGGCTATAGCCATGTTTTTTTTTTTACCCCTATGGTTTGTAGTAAGTGTTTTATGCTACTTTCATTGGTTGGGTTTCATTCTGTAAGAAATTCTATCAGTGAGACTCATGCTGGTTGACTCATTGCTGTTAGTCTTCCTTAGCATAGTAACTGTTTCCTCGTAGCACAAATAAATACCAAATATTTTATTTAATGACTGGAATGTAGGTCAACGCAACCAGTGAAATAGTTGTGAATGAAATATGCAGTCAGGTAGCCAACAGTTAATAACCAAGAAAATCACAAGATGGTAATTGTAATATTTGGTTTTATGTAAGGAACATTTTATCTGATACCAGAGGAGTAATAATGTGTGACTGACATTACTTCACATAGTGGATCCTTTGACCACTTGAAAAACAAACAGGACAATTACTGACAGTGACTTAGCACCCAGTTGTCATACTGCAGCAAAGATTCTCACTGAAGCTGGATTAACTGAGTGGCTGAAGGACTGATAGTATAAGTACTTTATTGGAAGGAGTTACCTGGAAGGATTAGGGGCTGCTTGCATCTAAATGTAGATGGGAGAATATTCTCAAAGTTGGATAAGGCAAGTATGCTAAACTAGGAGACTGCTTCAATCTGAAATGGTGTGGGGGAAGAAGACTGGAATCATCATCATGATGGTGTCGATGGAGAATTAAATCAGAAAAATAGAACGGGGTGAGGAAGGGACAAAAGATGTAACTACCAACTTGTTGGTAATGCTCCACTAGAAATTATAAAAGTATGTAAAAAAGTCCTTTGCATTCTGCAGTAGTGCAAAAGACACATATTTTGCCAGAATAGGGTTCAGTTCATAGATGTATGATATATCAAAACTCATGTGACTATAAAAAAGAGGCAATCCATTTACCCTTTTTTTACAAATGGGGCAAACATCCCTATGCAGACATTTTGTCCACTGCAGTCCTTTACATAAAATATATCTGACTATGACACTGCCAAACATTAGGGTACATTATATTAGATACTGCCAAACACTAGGGTACGTTATATTAGTCACTGCCAAACATTAGGATACGTTATATTAGTCATTGCCAAACATTAGGGTATGTTATATTAGTCACTGCCAAACATTAGGGCAAGTTATATTAGTCACTGCCAAACATTAGGGTATGTTATATTAGTCACTGCCAAACATTAGGGCAAGTTATATTAGTCACTGCCAAACATTAGGGTAGTTATATTAGTCACTGCCAAACATTAGGGTACGTTATATTAGTCACTGCCAAACATTAGGGTAGTTATATTAGTCACTGCCAAACATTAGGGTACATTATATTAGTCACTGCCAAACATTAGGGTATGTTATATTAGTCACTGCCAAACATTAGGGCAAGTTATATTAGTCACTGCCAAACATTAGGGTAGTTATATTAGTCACTGCCAAACATTAGGGTACGTTATATTAGTCACTGCCAAACATTAGGGTAGTTATATTAGTCACTGCCAAACATTAGGGTACGTTATATTAGTCACTGCCAAACATTAGGGTAGTTATATTAGTCACTACCAAACATTAGGGTACGTTATATTAGTCTTATTGGTTGTCATTCAGTATGTCAGTCTCAGCCAAATGGATGTTGATGCATTTATACTACCACAGTGAACGACACTCCAGTGTATTCATAATAGAAGCATAGAGAATGTCAGATAGGTACTAGGGACAAAAAGAGCAAAGAAGGATTTGGAGTGGTGGTGCCTTTTCACGAGTGAATAACATGTACTCTGAAACAGATGTATAGCGACTATGAAGAAAGGAAAGAACAGACTGAGATGATCACCTTGAGAAGCAGTCTCCAATTTTTCGCATTAGTACATGGACAGTCAAATGCAGGAGAGGACAATAAAAGTCTCAAAATGATTAGTGGACTGTAAAGAGAACCAGAAACATAGCCATGGGAGTCCTTACTCTTCCAATATTGAACTGAGAAGTCCTCACATTTAGGGTAGGGAGGGAGAGGGATGCAGTAGAAACTCAGATGGGAGCTAGATTTAATACAGACTGATAATATTTTTGCCATAGTCCTAGCTAAAGTGGAAAGGATGACAGTGATGTAAGAAAGGTAACCCACTCGCCATGTGTTTCCATTTCACAGTACGATTACCATTTCTGGAATAATGGCAGCGCTGCCACAAGAACAACGGTCTGAGATTACAGGAACACAGACTTCAGTCTGCTGGGAGCACAATGATAAATAACATTTATTTTTGTTGTCCAGGGTAATCCTACTAAGCAAGTGCATGTTTTCAAAGGATAGCCAAGGTAATATTTATACAGACAAGGGAATCTGAGCAAGAAACCAGGGAAATTCTCTTATTATTTTCAAGCATTGCCATGGGATTTTTTTCTATACCCTTGAGCTACTGCCAACTCTGATAGAAAATTTCTCAAGTTAACATGTTGTTGAAGGATAGTATTTCATTATTGCAACATCCCCGAATTATGCACTGCAGTGCTGTTACCTGAATACAAATCCAAGCACCTGGTGTGGGTACAGATCCCACAGCCTTCTGATATTCTCATCGGCAAAGGTGAGTGTGTTATGTGCTAAGCCTTATACACTGACAGCACTACAGGGTGATAGAAAGGGGGAGAGATACTTCTAGTGTATTAAGTGTGTAGTCCAGAAGGGAATTATATTCTATGTGAGAGAAGGAAGTGTGAGAAGAGGATACATTTAGGGTAACTGAAGGAAGGCACATGACAAGTAGTGGATAAAAGAGAAAAGCATGTAGCTGGATGAGAAGTAAGAGACAGAATGAGAACATATGCATATGGTGCTGTGGAAAACACTGTAAATTGTATTGATTAGGCCAGTCTGGGCCTAGACTAGGACACCTTCAGGTATTAGTGCTGTTGACATGAAAGGATGTAGTTTCACCAAAATCACTTTTAACCAAGTCCCTGTGGTTGATACAAAGGCAGCTGTTTTACTGAAGTGCTTCAATAACAAAACTCTGTACTGCTGTGTTTGTTGAAAATGAATTGTGGTAGTATGAATTAATAGTTTGTAGGTTTCCTGACTTTGCCATGTCTGTGCAACCATGACATTGGTAAGGGAGTATGAAGAATGAAGCCCCTGCATGAGGGGGGTTCAGGAAGCAAAACATTAATTCTTATTGATTTTGATTTTGCACTTTTTGCACTATAGGTAGTATGTACTATGTTTATGTGTTTGGCCGTGGTGGTACAGCGGTTAGCATTGTCACCTCACAGCAAGAGGTTCTCCTGTTCAGTTCTCAGCTGGAGTGCCTTCTGTGTGGAGTCTGCATGTCCTCCCCGCAGTTGTATGATGTTTAAAGACATGCAGGTAGGTGCGTGCATGAATGGGTGTGCCTTTTTTGAAGGTTGGGTGTCAGGCTGGCAACTCGGCACCATAAAATCCATTGCCAATCATTAGCGGGCCGGAGTTCAGCTGTGGCGACCCCTAACTGGGAAAAGCCAAAATACTTTTTTACTATGTTTATGTGTTTGTGTATTTTTTCATTCATTTAGAACCATATTTATTTAAATTTTTTTTCTGGTGTATGGGTTTTGATTCTGTGGGCTTCATGTAGGTGAGATGAATCTGTTGACATTTATTGAGCAAAACATATTCTTAAGATGCCTTGGGCTATATAGGAGCAACTGTCAATTCACTGCGTTATAAGAAGTGGGAAGAGAAGTTCATAAATGTTGCAAATCAAGCATAAATCTAGAATGAATCCCAAAGCTTTGCATTTATACAGGCATGACAATGCAGAAAACAATCATGAGAAGTTAGAACAGGTGCAGATGGAGGGGCAGATGGGAAGGATAGAGAAGAAGAAACAGAGAAAAAAGTTGTAAATCTTGCAACAGACAATGCAGAAGATCAAGAAGACCTGCCTTGTAAATACTTGGGAGTGTCTTTTCATATTTTGCATACCACAGGAGTTTGAAGTACACAATTAGCTTGTACACTGACAATGCCAAAATTTATATATTGGTTTGACATGGAGGCACATCTCTTCTGTAGGGCAGTATCTAACTTTCAGGATGAAAAGACATGGCATGTTTGATTTATAGTAAAAAGATGTAAAGTTATGTACTGTGGTGGAAAAATGTATGGAAAATACACATGCTTAAATATCGTAAAGGAAGACGATGATCTGGGAAGCCATGTTCACCTTCTCAAATTTGATCACATTGTGCATTATTACAAGGCAGTGACACAAACCAACAGCATGCTGGGATGTATATCACAAAAAGGTGAAACTTAGAGATACTGAGGCCATCCTTTCACTGCATACAGCACTGCTAAAATTGTATCAGGAGTACTGCATCTGGTTCTTGTGGCTTTACAAAGGAAAGGCCGTTAGGCCTGTAGAAACTGTGCAGTGTGGGTATGAAAACTAAGGAAGGAAAGTGTGGGGTACAACCGGGAAAGTAGCGCAAGAAGCAACAGTGTGTATGCCACACATGGGCTAAGGACAGAGTAATCTGCAGAGGTAGTGTGGTTGAGTATAGGCAATTCAGTACTGGGATGAACACAGCTAAGATGGGGCAGAAGACCAACACATATAGCTTGAATGGATCAGAAGAGAGAAGGATGGATGGGATAAAGGAAGGAAGACTGGTTGTGGTAGCTGACTTAAAAATTAAAGAATCAGTAGGGAAAGGTAGAAAATGCTGAATAGTGCCTTTTGTTACAGTTCTGGATTGCTCTTCACCTTGACAGATGATGCAGTGAGTAAAAAAACACAACACAGGAGAAAAATGTGATGAACATTTTTTTTTTTTACCTGTGGAGACTGTAACAGAATGCAAGAGGAATGCCGGGAATGCAGCAGTCCTCTGAAGGTAGTTAAGATGCATGGTAGCACTCTTAGAGGTGCTACTTGTTTCAGTGCACAACACAGGAATGGCGGGATCAGAGCATAAGACTGCTCCCTAAGTGCATGCACACAGGAACAATGACATGGTATAATAGACAACTATGCTGGATACAGAACAATGAGTCACATTAAATCAAGTTTTCAAGACTGAGATGCATAGCTCAGAAATGTAAGAATAAACAATTTTTGCAGGATTAGTCCCCTTGCACCCCCAATGTGGGAGGATTGGTCCCCACACCTCCTAATTTATATATACAAACTGCATGGACACACTACAGTGGGAAAATGACAAAAAAACCCCACAATACTGGACATGCACTCCAGCTCACACAATCCAACCAGCTGTGATAAAAAAATGTGGTTTGATAAATTTGATGAAAAGTCACTTAGCTGAATATGTCTCAAAGATGTATAAGTAATACCCTCTCTGGGTCATAGACTGAGATCCCTGGAATGTTTTTTCTGGTACTGTAGTACTACTTCTTATGGCAACACAGTCTAAGGTGGGGATGGGGGCCAAGAAGAACCAAAGATAGCTGAAGGCTACATTTATATAAGGTATGTGAGGACATCTGACATGAGGTGATGTCAACCCATTCATAGTGCAAGAGGGCACAGCTTTGAAAGTGAGCATAGTTTAAAGCTCATTATAATACAACTGGTTCATGCTAAAGTGTTGTGTACTCATTGGTGGGCTCAATCTTTCCAGAAGTCTTTCTATAAGAGTTGTGACTTTGGGCCACTGTCAAATTGTGTTCCTACAGTGGTAGTCAGTCAGTTCCCTCCCCTGGACTGGTAAGTCAGTTCTGACCACTCAGCCTGCCTCCAACATTAACAAGGCTGATAATCATTCGCGGATCACCTGGTGTCTAGTCAGGGCTAAAACTGTTGTTCTCTGAAGATTTCTTATAGTGTGGTAGTGATGTCAAATCTTCCCAGGCCTTTACCAAACAAAACTAGACCTTAGAATATTCATGAATAATAGGAAAATACAGCCATTTGGCTTGCACAAGCAAGCTTCTTTGACACTGCATCAAGTATTTTCACCAAATGTGTATAATACCACAGTCTCTTTCAGCTTTTCCCGGTTAGGGGTCGCCCCAGCGGAACTCTGGTCCGCTAATGATTGGTAGTTGATTTTTACGTGTTGAGTTACCAGCCCTGATACACAACCTTCAATGAAGGTATGCCTATTAACACATATCTCCACACAGAAGACGCTCTAGCTGAGAATCAAACCGGACAGCGTCTTACTGTGAGGCGACAATGCTATCGCAGCACCACAGTACAATGGATGCAAATCTAACAACCAGTTAGAACTTACCAGAGGAAACCATCAGGTTTTTGCACTATATTGTAAGCTATGTAAGGTATAAAGCATATCTATGGACTGATTTACTTTCACAACAAAATCAGTGATGTTATAGTTTCTCAATTTATATCCCATATTCCATTCACTAATATGAAAACATAATGTGTATTCCATGTTTTACCCATGATGCATGTCTATCTCATTATTTATTTATTTTTTTTGCATTAGCCAGTCTTTAGGGCATCAGTTCATCTCTGCCATCCTTCTGTTTTTGTGAGTATCCTTTATGCCAGTAGTTACTCGTTTACTTTCTTCTGTTCTTCTGCAAACATTAACATTAAAAATCATAGACCAACTGCTTTGCTGTGGCCTTTATCTGTGACTACCAAAAATGCTGGCTAGAGGAATGCCAGCTCTGAAATACAGGGGATAAATCCCTGATGGTAGCACAGATGACATGGAATCAACATGAGTACTAAATGGAGCTGGACAGTTTGTGGGAGTGGATGGGAAAAAGAAGATGGCCCTAGCTCACCCATTTTTGGGGGGGGGGTAGCAGCCTGACATGCTCCACTGCTGACACCATGAGGAGGCTGGAGAAACAGGTGACATAATGGTCTGAAACATGAAGACCCATCTAGCTGTGTGTTCACACAATAATCACAATTAGGCCATGAGTGAGAACATCCAGGAGTCACTGGTATTGAACTGTAACTACAGTGATGTAGAGGGGCAGTTGCCCAGGCACAAACTCTTAGGGATAGTACTGGTATTATTATGAGAAGCTGAAGCTGATATTGTAGCTTCATAACATCAGAAATAAATGCCAGTATGGCACTCTAGCTTGCATTAACCAGACTGGAGTTTGTTTGCACTGTTGGAAACCATTTTTATCTCTATTTTCTTTTCTTCTTGGTCCTCACTTTGGGAAAATTATGTCCACAACTTTGGATTGAGGGTGGTGCCGGTCTGAGAAAACCATTACAGCCACTAGGAGAACTTGCAAACTGCATATGGATAGTGACCTGAAGTCATGATGGAATCTTGAACCCTGGAATTGTGAGTCAGAGGTTGAATTTTATGGAATTTGTGCTTGACAGTAACTTTGTGTACTTTGACAGGGAATACTATAACCATTCACAAGTAGTGGAAATGGGTGCTGTATTTGCAACCCGCAACTATTGTGATGTGGGCTTGGGAGGAAAGATTTGTATTAAATTCCCATTTTAAGCACAGTTGGTCAAAATACACTGTTATGTATTATGTATTATTATACATATTCCTCAATATATATTTATTCTGTGAAATGATTTGCAACCTAAATTGGAGGAATTTATTGATTATATTAATTCTACCACCTCTTATTTTAAGTTTACACACACTGTTTATGACAGCTTTTTGTAACTATTTGGATGTGGGGATTTGCAAAGAAGAAGCACAATTTAAATCCAATATTTACTGAAAGCCCACTTTCTTGAACTCATATATACACTTTCAGAGTAGCCATCCTTTGACTCAAAAGAAATCCATTGTAAAAGGGCAATTTGTTAGAGTTTCTAGGATGGTTACAGATGAAGAGGTATTTGAGGAAGAATGTAATAAGTTGGTGGGCATGTTTATTGATAGGGGTTACACCAAAGAACTTGTTCAGGATATTTGAAATGAGGTAGCTAATTTAAGGCATCAAAGATTTAACCCTATTCCAGGCCAGGCAACTGTGTTGGAAATGTTGCCCATGCTGGTTGACTTTACTAAAAGACTTCTTTTAGGCCAACACCCCCTGAACAAAGAAGTTAGGAAAATTATTCATAAGTACTGGTCTGTTTTCAACACTGATAAGAGTATATTAGCAGTAGTGGGGGACAGTCCATTGATAATGTACAAAAGGGGCAAAAACTTGAAGAACGTTCTTGATAGTCAAGGTTTTTGGGGTGATATGACCCATAAGAGACATGACAAAATGTGGGCGGTGCAATCAGTGCCCATTTATTTTGCAGAAAAAGTTCATAACACTAGCTCAGTTGAATATAAAGATTAAGGTATCTGACTGTTGTAATGGTATTTCCACAGGTGTCATATATATTGCCCTTTGTGAGCCCTGTGAAGCATTTTATTTATTTATTTTATTTATTTATTGCAGTTGGTTTACCAGGATAGTCCATTGGAGTCCTGGGGAGAAAAGCTCCGAACAATCAAGGTTACAGTAGGTTATGAATGATAATTATACAAATGTAAAAAATATGAAAGATAATTATACAATTTAAAAAAAACAATTCAAGCAAACAATAACAAATAGTACACAAAAGTTACAACTAATACAAAGTAGTGATTGAAACTAACAGATGATACAAACTAAAAAAGGAATAGTGCAAGTAAGTATTTAGAAGTCATTTTGTCCTAGGATTCAAACACTTAAATGAGCAGCGTCATATATTCATGCAAATATCATAATATTCTTGCAGATATCATAATAATAAGAATGGATGAGTTAGGAGTAATGAAACAGAAAATTGCTGGTGTAATCAGGGGAAGTAAGGAAGATGGGAAATGCCAGTGCTAGTTATGTGGGATGGGAGCAAGAGCATTCCCAGAGGGATACTAGATGAGAATGAAGAGATTTTTTAAAAATAAAATGGTTAGAGCTGATACGAATGGATGGTGGCAGGGAGTTCCAGAGGCGAGCCAGACCATAGGATAGAAGATTTTTGTCTGGGGGACGAGTTGGTTTGTACACTTCTAATAGACTTTGGTTATTAGACCTTAATACTCTATCAGGTAGGTGCATTTTAAAGTCAGAAGAAAGGGAGGGACAGAGAGAGGGGTTGAAAATCAGCTTGTGTGCAAGAGTTAGTTGAGTATAGGTGAGAAGATTGGGTAGTTCTAGCCATTTTAGTTTTTGGAGAGAGGAGCAATGGTGGGTAGAGGATTTATGGCTGGTGGCGAACTTGACAATTTTGTTGTAGCAAGAGGAAAGTTGTGTTTTCAGAGAGGACTGTAGATTAGTTAGAAGTGGAGCTCCATAGAGAAGGGAGGGGATAGGAAAGGAAGTAGAGAGAGTAATTTTGGTGGCAGGAGTAAGGTAATGATTTTGTTGATAGAGCATACCTAGTTTTTGATGTGTTTTTTTGATATTTAGTTGTAAATGAGAGTTGAATTTGAGCTGGTTGTCAATTTGGACCCCGAGTAATTTGGTCTCTAGACCAGTTCCAGAGGTGTGTTATTTTGACTAGTAATAGAGAAAGTGTTTATATCGAGGGAGGTGACTTTAGAGGGTGTAAAAACCATTAGTTTGGTTTTAGAGGCATTGAGTGCTAGGTGATTTTGTTTCATCCATTGCTCAGTGGTTGAAAAAGCATCTTGAGTAAGCTTTAGAAGTGTAGGGATAGATGTTGCAGAGCAGATAATAGTTGAATTATCTACATATTGGATGATGTTTGAGAAAGGGATAGAATTGCAGAAGTCATTTATAAATATATTAAAGAGGAGGGGACCCAATATGGAACCTTGGGGAACTCCGGTTGGGGTATTAAGAAATGAGGAGGTGGCCTTTTTCCATTTTACTGCTTGAAATCTATGGGATAGGTAGCTGGAGAACCAGTTCAAAGATGAAGGAGATAGGTTAAGTTTTGAGAGTTTAGTTAAAAGCAGGCTGTGTGAGATAGTGTTGAAGGCCTTAGAGAGGTCTAGTAATAGGGTAGAGACAAATAGACCAGAGTCCCGGGCTTTGTTAATAGTTTCAAGGAAGGAGAGGAGGGCTGTCATAGTGCTGTGATTTGGTCTGAATCCATGTTGTGTGGGAGTTAGTAGGTGATTATCTAAGAGATGTGGTAGGAGTTGAAGTTGGATACACTTTTCAAGGAGTTTAGAGATGGGAGGCAGGATAGCAATGGGGTGGAAATTAGTAACATTGTTATTGTTGCCCCCTTTATGTAATGGTATGATAAAGGCCTTTTTCCAGATTTGGGGTACTGTACTTTCTTGGATAGAGCGGTTGATTAGAATGCTAATGGAGTAGGCAATTGCTTCAGCCGCTGTGCTAAGAAAGAAAGAGGGGATATTATCAGGAGCATTAGTGCATGGCTTCAGTTTTAGAAGGAGTTTTTTGATAGTACAAGTGGGTATAGGCTTTAGTGAGAATAGTGGGGAGTGGGAAGAGGGAGTATTAGGGGGTGAAGAAGGTGAGGAAGTGAGAGTAGGAGAAGAGGTAGAGGGTAGAGAGTTAGTGGATGAGAATGAGGGAGTGGTAGCAGTGCAGGGCAGAGTATTGGTAGGGGGGGTTGGGGGTGAGTTGGAGAATGTGATATAGTTAGGGAAAGAAGAGGTTAATTTAGAGATGGATTCAATGAAAAAAGAGTTAAATTGTGTGGCTAGGTCAGTATCAGGAGCATTAGGGTCTGGGGTGGGGGTGTGTGGTTTGCTGGGGTTGAGGAGGTTAGAGATACTTTTCCAGAATTTCTGAGGATTTGTTTTGTTATTGTTTTGGAGTATGGAGAAGTAATTTTGTCGATCAGAGATGATGAGTTTTTTACTTTATTTCGAAGTGTTTTGTATTTATTATGGTTGAGGGTGGTCCTATTTTTCTGGAAGTGTGTCCAGGCTTTATCTCTATGCCGCATTGTTGCTAGTGTGTTTTTGGTAAGCCATGGGGCAGTTTTAATTTTTATTCTCTTTGTCCTTAACAAACTTTTAAGAATGTTGAGTTGAAGTGGGCAACTGCATTATCTAGAGACAATGTTTTTAGACAGTCCCAGTTTATTGCTTTTAGGGCATTAGAAAAGGTCGATGAATTAAAGTTTTTTGATTCCGGATAGTAATAAAATTATGGGTGCGATGTAGGAGTAAGGGGAGACGATGAGTGAAAGTGGGTAAGTGGTCACTAAGAGGATCTGGAAGAGTACCACTGTCGGAGAAATAGTGGGGATGAGAGACTAAAATCCAGTCTAGAATACTGCCACTAGACAGGTTCTTTGAGGGGCGTGTTATAGAGTTGATTAGCTGTGAAAAATTGTAGAGGTTGATGTTAAGTGGGTTTGTAGGAGACTGAATGGAGGCCCAGTTATATTCATGTCTCCTAAGATTATTGTTTCATTACTAATGTTGTTGGAGAGCCAGGAGAGGATGTCTTTGAGTGTAGAAATATTATTTTACATTGGAAAGACAGAAACGTCACTCAATAAGTGCATCTATGAACACAACTAAGACATTCATAGAATCAATGTAAATAATGCACTTAATAAACATACAACAGTATACATAGATTACAAAATGTTTAGATTTGGGGTGTTAGAGAACGTTATACCTAACTCCAGAGGGGGCCCATGGGAGAATATCCTAGAATCAAGGGTACTGTGATGGCAGCTCCGATTAAATTCACAAGACCCCCGCACCCCCCAGATTTAAATGAGAATGTTTCCATCACAAGTATATTGAAACTTAGAGCTATGGCCCTGTAAAATGCAACATTGTTGGTTGTGCTTAAAATAAGGACTTTAAGAAACTGTATTGCATGAACTTTCAGTAAAATTCTTCTGTAACAAGTGTGTATTTTTTACTGTACTGTTAAGGCCACACCTAAACTGGGCTTCGTGGGATTAGTTAGATGTAAGATATTAATTCAACATTGGATTTCAGCTGATATTCATTATTATAATTTTTAGCATGGTAGGTATTTCTAATGCAAATAGATAAATATATATATATATATATATATATATATATATATATATATATATATATAGATATATACAGATATATATATAGATATATATATATATGAATTTTAGGTTTATATATATATATATATATATATATATATATATATATATATATATATATAAGAATTTTAGGTTTATTGAAATGTACAGATATATCTAGTTTGATATTTGTATATATTTTTACATATTTTTTTTATGTTTAATAGAATACATTCATATGGAATGAGTCGTGTTAGTAATGGGTTATATACCATTAAGGTTATTTTATTTATTTTATTTATTTTACATTTGTTGACCGGGCTAGTCTAGCTGGATACATATCCCTTTTCAGTAGAGGCCCGGGGAGAAAAGCTCCCAAACATTAAAATAGTTAAACACTACAATTAGATAGAAGTGTACATTTTGATAAGTTACAACCCGAATAAACATTATGTACATACTTAAAAAGACAAAGCATGGGATTAAATAGGTCAGAAAACGAGCCAATAGTTTGTTTGTAGATAGTATGAGGGAGAGAAGGAGCAGTACAATGTTATGGCTATGGTTAATTAATCTGGAGTTGGACAAGGGCATAACCAGTGGGACTTGATATATTCTCTAAGGTTATTTTTGAATGGTGTGAGTGTCGTCATGAGTCTAAGGTTGTTTGGAAGGGAATTCCATTGCTTTCCAATTGAGTTAGCATAAAGAGCATCCCCACCTTTATTGTTAGATTTGATGGTTAGCACTTGAATACTATTTGATGATCGAAGGGAGCTAAGATTATTGTATGGGGTCAAGATTTTGGACAGTGAGGGAGTTTTGGCAGGTTGATGAATTATTTTGAAGGCTTCCGTAAGTTGATTAAATTTAAGAAGATTGGGCAGTTCTAACCAGCCGAGATTTCTGAGGTTGTGGCAGTGGTGGGTGCGAAAAGGTGTACCTGTTATGAATCTGGCTATGTGGTGGTAGGTGGTAGAAAGGTTGTAGATCTCGCGTTTATTCAGGAAGGAAAGTACTGGGGAGGCATATAGTAATGTGGAAAGAAGATGCATTCTGGCAATGGTTAATTTTGCATGAGGAGTAAGAAAGTTCCTGATTCTGTACATTGAACCTAGTTTCTTGTTAACAGATTTGATGGTTAGGGAAATGTGGAGATCGAATTTAAGCTTGTGGTCAATAGTAACGCCTAGTAGTTTTGTGTGTAAGACAGGTTCTATGATGGTTCCATTAGAGGATTCCACAAAAAAGGAGCTATGGTTAGTCGGTTGCGACATTTGGGATGAGGAGGTAGAAGACGATGGGAAGAATAATAGTAATTTGGTTTTAGTTGGGTTGAGAATAAGTTTCAGGTTAGAGAACCATTTTTCCACTCTGGCGAAACATTGTTGGGTGGCTGCTTGAAGCTTCAAGAGAGAAGTATCAGAGCAGATCAGGGTAGAGTCATCTGCATATTGGATGCAGGTGGCATTGGGGATGATGGCGTAGAGATCATTTATAAAAACAGAAAAAAGAAGGGGACCCAGTATGGAGCCTTGAGGGACACCTATGTTGTTAGGGAGTAGTTGAGATAAACTATTTTGCCATTTGACTGCTTGTTGCCGGCCGGAGAGGTAATCCTTAAACCAGTTTAGGCCTAAGTTGTCCAGATGAAGGGTTTTGAGGGTGGAGAGTAATAGCTGGTGGTTGACCATGTCAAATGCTTTTGATAGATCAAGAAAGAGAGCAGAGGATATAAGTTTTTTGTTTCGGTTGCTATTTACTGAGTCGACAAAGGAGAGAAGAGCAGTGGTAGTACTATGATGGGGGCGAAAGCCATGCTGGGTACTAGACAGAAGATTATTGCTGGTAAGGTAGTGAAGAAGTTGTTTGTGAATGCACCTTTCAAGAATTTTTGCTATAGGAGATAGTATAGCGATAGGCCTATAATTAGATGTTTCGGTGGAAGGGCCTCCTTTGTGTAATGGGATGATATATGAGGTTTTCCAAATGGGGGGGATGGTGGCTTCTGTTATGGATCTATTGATCAAGATTGATATAGGATAGGCAATGACATCAGAGGCTAGTTGGAGGTATTCAGCTGGGAGACTATCGGCAGCAAGAGTGGACGGTTTTAGTTTTTTTATTAGGGAGCGAATGTAGGAGGTGGATACAGTTTGGAGGGTAAAGGAGCAAGGGGATGAGCAAGGGGATGCGCCTTGGGGAGTAGTTAAATTTGTTGAGGAAGTGGATAGCTGGTTGGCTAGGGTTTGGATGGTCTCTGTAAAGAAGATGTTGAAGGCGTTGGCTATTTCGTCTGGTTTTTTACTTATGAGTTTATCGGGTGTAGGGGTAGAAGATTTACCAGGATGGAGAAGGTTGTTAAATCCGGCCCAAAACTTTTTTGGATTCGATTTATGTTTATCCTGAAGGTGACAGTAATACTGTTTTTTATCTCTAGTGATGTCGGATTTTGTGGAGTTTCTAAGTTGCTGAAATTTGATACGGTCTAGGGGAGTTTTCGTAGCTCTCCATTTATTCCAGGCTAGGTCGCGGAGTTTGATTTTTGTTTTGGTTTCTTTTGTTAGCCAGGGAGCTATACGGTCTTTGGTTCTAACAAGACGATTTGGGGCGTGGGAGTTGAGAATATTTAGGAAAGTGTCATTAAAGTAGGACACACTCTCAGCTAGGGGAAGAGAGGTAAGGGAGTGCCAGCTACATGATTTTAGTTCTACAAGGAATAATTCTAGGTTGAATTTTTTCTTGTTTCTAATAAGTTTATAAAGTGGTGGGAGTGAAGAGCAGAATTTGTGTTTAATAATATAGGTGACAAGGTGATCGCTAAGGCTGTTTGGGAGGGTACCAAAGGTGTAATAATTAGCATCTTTATTAGTGAGAATCCAGTCAATCGTGCTCTCCTTTTGGTGAGCATTGCCAAGTCTGGTAGGAGTTTTGATATTTTGGGAGAAGCCATAAAGGTTGATTGGGTAAGGATTAGGTTTTGTGGAGCAGTGGGACCAGTCAATGTTGAAATCACCTAGTATAATGGTTTCTTGGGGATAGTGATTGGATAGCCAACTTAAAGTTTGTTCAAGGTTTTCTAGGTTTTTCCCTGGTGGGATATAGATCACTACAAGATTAATAGACTTTTGGGAGTTTAGACAAATCTTTAATGTAATGAGTTCAAGATTGGAGACCTGGGGGGGGTGCAAAGTATTTCTAATTATGTTAAGTCTGTTTATAAACATTACAGCTATTCCCCACCCTTTTGGCTATTCTATCATTCCTTAGGATGTTATAGCCTGGAGGGAGAATTTCTTCATCCTTTGTGGCAGGTTTGAGCCATGTTTCTGAAAGACACATAATGTCTGGGGAATGTGTGGCTATCAGAGCATGTAGACTGGCTACTTTGTTGTTTATACTTCTTAGGTTGAGGTGAAGAATGAGAAGGGAGGTATTAGGAATATGGGGTAATGTAGAAGTAGTAGGGTCCTGGTATGAGGCAGGGCCTGGATTAGGGTGGATGTCCCCATGTTGAGTGATACATTGTTTTAGGTGGTCTAGGAATTTTTGAAGTTTACATAGGATTTTGAGGTTAGGTTTATTAAAGGTTGCTCTAGGGTAGTAGAGGGTTAGTTGCATATTATTAAAGGTTGGAGCTTTTTCTGGGTGGAGAGAGGAAACTATAAGGTTAGACAGAGGGAATGTATATATGGAAGTACGGGCCTTAGGAAGAGAAATACCTGTTAACGTCTGGTGTTCATAGCGTGATAAAAGGTAAGGAGTTAGAAGAAATAGTGAAAGCAAAGGGATGATAAGCTGCATGGTTTTTCCCATGATAGAGAGTAAGTGGAATTTGATAGGGAGGGAGGATAGGGAGGGCTTATTGAGCTTGGAGGGAGTAGCTAATTAATATGTAGGAGGGAGTTAGTTAATCAGGGATTGGTCGTGAGTGGAGGACCGGAGGGTGGGAAGGGCTTAATCTTTGTATAAATTTAGAGGTAGTGGGGGCGGGTGGGATATGGGGGCAGGGTGGGGAGCGGAGCGAGCCCGAGCGCAGCGAGGGTGAAGCGGAGCGGGAAAATACCCGCCTGGAGGTTGCAGGGCCTTAAAGGCAGATTGGTATAGTATAGTTACTTGTAAAGTATTGTACCCTTACAATTTAAAGAGCCTGAAGGTTACAAAAGGTAACCTGACTACAGCGCTCTACTTCAGTGGGCAATAGTTTGATGCAGGTAGTAATTTTACCCTGATAGTTCAGATTTCAGTAGGAGCTGATGCTGGTTATTAGGATGTGCATTCGCACAGTAGCAGGATAGGACAGAGTCGACGCCAAGATCCTGGGAGCCACGCGATGTAAGCTTGGAGGGGAGGGGGTACCTAGGATGAGATAGACAGGATAATCACTGTTTAAGGCACAACAGAATATTACACTTACTAGCAGAATAAAGTGAGTAAGACAGGCAAATACAGTGATGTTTGCATTCTGGTTTCAGTATTAAAACACATATGCTAGCTACTGCCACAGGTAATGCCAGGTAGGTCTATTGAACAAGTATGATACAACCACTATTAAAATCTAGAGCAGTGTCTAGGTTGAGGTTAGCTCGTCACTCAGTCATACACAGGAAAGGCAACCTTTTTTAGATCAGTAAAAGGGAGACGAAGCAACCACCTAATCAAACATTATGAGTCAGTATAGATATTTTTACAGTATACAAACATTGGATATGACTAGGTTGCAGTTACTCAGTACACAGCAAAAATAACAGACCTTTGAACAGGTTATAAGCCAAAGGAGCGGTAGTGCAATACAGTTAGTTTTGAGCGTTTCTGTGTAAATTATCGTACATTGCAGGTTAACGATAATTGTGCCAGTAACACAATCAATAGTCTATGCTGAACAGATTCAACAAGTCAATTATATACACTGAAACGCTAGTAAATAACAGTTGCGTTTGAGCGGTTATGTAGAGAATTGTGCCAGTAACACAATCTGTAGTCTAGGCTGAACAGATTCAACAAATAAATTGTATACACTGGAACGCTAGTAAAAAACAGTTGCGTTTGAGCGTTTTTGTAGAATTTATCGTATATACATTAATTATAATTGTAACACAATGCTATCGACTAGACTGCAGAGTTTCAACAAGTCAATGTATACCTTAGGACAAGGAGATACCCATGCAGAAGGACCGAGCGATGCAACCAGATGATGTAGTTAGAACAAAAATGGCGGAATCTGGCGGGGAATATGAAAACTCCCTGACGTCAGAGGAAATACCCGCCTGGAGGTTGCAGGGCCTTAAAGGCAGATTGGTATAGTATAGTTACTTGTAAAGTATTGTACCCTTACAATTTAAAGAGCCTGAAGGTTACAAAAGGTAACCTGACTACAGCGCTCTACTTCAGTGGGCAATAGTTTGATGCAGGTAGTAATTTTACCCTGATAGTTCAGATTTCAGTAGGAGCTGATGCTGGTTATTAGGATGTGCATTCGCACAGTAGCAGGATAGGACAGAGTCGACGCCAAGATCCTGGGAGCCACGCGATGTAAGCTTGGAGGGGAGGGGGTACCTTAGGACAAGGAGATACCCATGCAGAAGGACCGAGCGATGCAACCAGATGATGTAGTTAGAACAAAAATGGCGGAATCTGGCGGGGAATATGAAAACTCCCTGACGTCAGAGGAAATACCCGCCTGGAGGTTGCAGGGCCTTAAAGGCAGATTGGTATAGTATAGTTACTTGTAAAGTATTGTACCCTTACAATTTAAAGAGCCTGAAGGTTACAAAAGGTAACCTGACTACAGCGCTCTACTTCAGTGGGCAATAGTTTGATGCAGGTAGTAATTTTACCCTGATAGTTCAGATTTCAGTAGGAGCTGATGCTGGTTATGCGAGGGCGAAGCGGAGCGGGGAAATACCCGCCTGGAGGTTGCAGGGCCTTAAAGGCAGATTGGTATAGTATAGTTACTTGTAAAGTATTGTACCCTTACAATTTAAAGAGCCTGAAGGTTACAAAAGGTAACCTGACTACAGCGCTCTACTTCAGTGGGCAATAGTTTGATGCAGGTAGTAATTTTACCCTGATAGTTCAGATTTCAGTAGGAGCTGATGCTGGTTATTAGGATGTGCATTCGCACAGTAGCAGGATAGGACAGAGTCGACGCCAAGATCCTGGGAGCCACGCGATGTAAGCTTGGAGGGGAGGGGGTACCTAGGATGAGATAGACAGGATAATCACTGTTTAAGGCACAACAGAATATTACACTTACTAGCAGAATAAAGTGAATAAGACAGGCAAATACAGTGATGTTTGCATTCTGGTTTCAGTATTAAAACACATATGCTAGCTACTGCCACAGGTAACGCCAGGTAGGTCTCTTGAACAAGTATGATACAACCACTATTAAAATCTAGAGCAGTGTCTAGGCTGAGGTTAGCTCGTCACTCAGTCATACACAGGAAAGGCAACCTTTTTTAGATCAGTAAAAGGGAGACGAAGCAACCACCTAATCAAACATTATGAGTCAGTATAGATATTTTTACAGTATACAAACATTGGATATGACTAGGTTGCAGTTACTCAGTACACAGCAAAAATAACAGACCTTTGAACAGGTTATAAGCCAAAGGAGCGGTAGTGCAATACAGTTAGTTTTGAGCGTTTCTGTGTAAATTATCGTACATTGCAGGTTAACGATAATTGTGCCAGTAACACAATCAATAGTCTATGCTGAACAGATTCAACAAGTCAATTATATACACTGAAACGCTAGTAAATAACAGTTGCGTTTGAGCGGTTATGTAGAGAATTGTGCCAGTAACACAATCTGTAGTCTAGGCTGAACAGATTCAACAAATAAATTGTATACACTGGAACGCTAGTAAAAAACAGTTGCGTTTGAGCGTTTTTGTAGAATTTATCGTATATACATTAATTATAATTGTAACACAATGCTATCGACTAGACTGCAGAGTTTCAACAAGTCAATGTATACCTTAGGACAAGGAGATACCCATGCAGAAGGACCGAGCGATGCAACCAGATGATGTAGTTAGAACAAAAATGGCGGAATCTGGCGGGGAATATGAAAACTCCCTGACGTCAGAGGAAATACCCGCCTGGAGGTTGCAGGGCCTTAAAGGCAGATTGGTATAGTATAGTTACTTGTAAAGTATTGTACCCTTACAATTTAAAGAGCCTGAAGGTTACAAAGGTAACCTGACTACAGCGCTCTACTTCAGTGGGCAATAGTTTGATGCAGGTAGTAATTTTACCCTGATAGTTCAGATTTCAGTAGGAGCTGATGCTGGTTATTAGGATGTGCATTCGCACAGTAGCAGGATAGGACAGAGTCGACGCCAAGATCCTGGGAGCCACGCGATGTAAGCTTGGAGGGGAGGGGGTACCTTAGGACAAGGAGATACCCATGCAGAAGGACCGAGCGATGCAACCAGATGATGTAGTTAGAACAAAAATGGCGGAATCTGGCGGGGAATATGAAAACTCCCTGATGTCAGAGGAAATACCCGCCTGGAGGTTGCAGGGCCTTAAAGGCAGATTGGTATAGTATAGTTACTTGTAAAGTATTGTACCCTTACAATTTAAAGAGCCTGAAGGTTACAAAAGGTAACCTGACTACAGCGCTCTACTTCAGTGGGCAATAGTTTGATGCAGGTAGTAATTTTACCCTGATAGTTCAGATTTCAGTAGGAGCTGATGCTGGTTATTAGGATGTGCATTCGCACAGTAGCAGGATAGGACAGAGTCGACGCCAAGATCCTGGGAGCCACGCGATGTAAGCTTGGAGGGGAGGGGGTACCTTAGGACAAGGAGATACCCATGCAGAAGGACCGAGCGATGCAACCAGATATTGTATATGACGTGGCTAACTTGGGCATTTAAATTGAAGGTGGTTTTATGTATTGGTTTGTTCTGAAGAAGTCCATATATTTTATTGTGGATGAAGGCACTTAACTTTTTAAACAACCTGTTTATTAAATCTTTTTTTGAACTTAATTCCTGTAGTCATTGATGATTGTGGCAGTTTGGTTCATTAAAGCATCATGGTTTCTCGATCATGTCTCCCCAGGCTAACAGATATTGGATCCCCTTGTTGTGACACCAGAAACTATGCCAATTGTTGAAGTCAATCATTTGTTGCTGGTACTGTCTGTGGCATCATAATAGGTGAATGTAGGATGCTACTCAAGGCTAGATTCATACCTACCTGGGACATATATTCAGAGAGCTACATCATGTCTCTCTTCATATAATCTATTAAGGTATGCCTTAGGTCATTTACGCCTACATGGACTATGACCATGTCATTCGTGTACTCTGTTTTTTTACTGATTTTTACCTTTAAACCAATTACTGGGCTATTTTACTGTTGAAAAACCTGTAGTATATTAATGGTGAAGTCTAAACATTCATACTGCAGAGTAAGATAGGATAGAAAATACATCACTGAGTTTTAAATATGGTTCCAACCAGATGAGTATAATTGGAAAACATACATTGCAGTCAGTTCCTTTAAGCAGTGTTGATAGTCAGAAATTTCAGATCTCTTATGCCATTGTTTCTCCTCATAAAAGCTGCCCTGAGTTGTGCATCCTTAATATATAATTAGAGATGCAGCATATATAGTGCAGTTCTCGAATTATAACTGTTCAGTTGGAAAGCTATTAATATAACATATACACATCATTATGACATTCTTTTCTGGCTCAGTCCCACCCATTTTGTCTCAGGTGTGTACCTGAAGACTAGACACTTAACACCTTTGATTTTGTCATACTTGTGTCTTACAATAATTGACACCATGACTTATACCTTGATATACCCCAGCCTCAAAATATGTTCCACTGAATCACACTTAGAGAAACTACTCCCGAGGAAAGAAAAACAGTAAACAAGGGCAAAATACATACTTGTGGTAGGCAAAGCCTGCCTCCATGTAGGTTTGCACCAATCAAGCCCTGGGCACTTATTAATCACTTAGTAGAGTACGATTTGGAGAAATGCATATATTTCCCTTTTGGGGACTTTTAGATTGAAAGAACTATTTTCATATTTACTGAATACTGCAGTTAGTCAAATTTGGGACTGTTTGTTAAAATCTCTTTTTGCCGTGAGGTATTAGTTACCTCAGAACTGATTATATTGTGGGGGTGCATGAGGCAAAAGGAAGCCAGACATTTATGTACTGTTTTAATCAGAAACTGTCTTTAAGATCATATCCATTGGAGTGGCACCCTAAATCATCACACTTTGTTTCAAAATATGTTGTCCTACCAGCATTATAGAAATGCTAACAGTGATTGTATAGAAAATAATAGTTGTTCCATTCTAAGGACACAATGGCACAAGCACAAACAGTGTTCAGAATTATAGGGGTTCACAGTGGGAGTGGGTGTACAACAGGGTGCAGTTTTGACCCCACTGCTATACATACTGGTGATGGACTACACTAGCAAGCAGGTCAGAGGCAACAGATCAACAAAGCTGCTGTACACAGATGATGTGGCATTACAAGTAGAATCTGAACAGGAACTTCAGCAAATGGATAGAATGCAAAACTGAAGGTCCACAGGATGAAAATGAGTACAGACAAGACAGTTGTTATTGCAGCAAATGGGGTAATGAGAAGAAACTGAAAACTGAGATAGAAGGGAAATTAGTAGAGCAGGTTATCAGCTTTAAGTATCTGGGAGTGGTAGCTGAGGAGAAGGGAAGTCTGAATGAGGAGGTTGAGGTTAGAATCAGAGGGGCTGCAACCAAATGGCACAGAATGGCAGGGTTGTGATAGAACAATGTCAAAGAAACTGAAAAGGTAAGGTATACAAAAAAGTGGTGCAACCAGTACTACTCTATAGTATAGAAACCTCAGCAGTGAAGGCAGAGCAGTTGAGGAAACTAGAGGTAATAGAGATGAAATATCTGAGATGAGTGGTATGATGCACATTGTGGGACAGACAAAGGAATGACCAGATTATTGTAGTTAAGGCACATGTACAAGAAAGTAGGTTATTTGGTGAAAAAGACTTGCTAGAGACAGGAAGAAGCCAAGACGAAACCAGGATGTCCAGCAAAGAGATGAATGGATGGATTGCATCTGAGAAGACCTGTGACAGTCAGTTATGACACTCAAAAAAGTAGGAGAGTTGGAGCCAGTTGATGCTTCACCTGACACCTGTAGTGTAGTAGAGCAGGGCGAGTGGGGTGAGCGGGGCAACTGCTCTGGTTGCAAAAGTGTTGGGGGAGCATGATCAGCTGATACTGATCTCTCTTTAATGCAATACTGGCTTTTAAAAGCCAGTATTGCATTTGTGGTCAAACCTGACAGCAGTAGCGCTCAGTGTGTGGGCTAAACTGTAGCAACTGCTTGCTATATTGTAGTGAGCAGTTTGCTACAGTTTAAATGTAGAAAAAAAATCTTTTTTTTTTAATTAAAACCTGAGTGCTGTGGTGCTCTGTGCAGGCAGGGTATAAACTGGAGGAACTGTTTGCTGCATTTGTAAAAAAGCAGTTTGCTACTGTTTAAAAAGATTTTCTTTTTAAAAACAAAACATGAGTGCTGCAACACTCATGTGCAAGCAGGGTATAAACTGTAACAACTATTTGCTACAATTTAAAAGAAGAAATTTTGTTTGTAATGAAATATGTGTTGAAGGAGGGTTGGGGGCAGGACACAGAAACAGGATCTGAGTGGCTGGGGCGAGGGGAGGGGTGGCATGTCATACATCTGGCCACCTGGTTGGCGTGGCAGTAGAAGCAACATCCATTTTTCTTTCTTTCTTTTTTTTTTTTTTTTGCTCTTCAACGGAAGAATAGTGGGTGGTGGTGGTGTAGATCTAACTGTAATAAGTTGATTGCTTACAGTGTAGTGATCTGCTTATTACAGTGAAAAGGGGGGGGGGGGTAAAAAGTTCCATTCTAAGTAAGTTATTATGGGTTTTTCGTTGATTTTTGTGAATCCTGTTTCAAAGAAAATATTTAGCTGAAAAATCAGTGTCAGAGCTGAGCAAAACATAGTTATATATATTTTTTTCTGAGGGTAGTTGCCTCCATAACCCAGTTATTCATATAAATTACCTACAACTTGGGCATATTTTAGGGACAGAAAAACATTTCAGTTTTATTGCAAAACCCAACATTTCCTACTTGTAAACTGAAGCAGCCTTCTTGGACAATTGTAATATTGATAGAATTCTGATTTAATGCATTTGTCAAAATCTAACTCAGCAAACTATATTTCATTGAGCTGTCCTGCTCCCATAAATACTGACAGTAACATACTGTGAGATCTTTCTGTTGATTTGTGAACTGTTAGTAAGAAGCAGGGATGGGAACATGGTGAAACCTGTAAAGTATATGGCAATGTAAAAAAAATGCAAAATTAAGTTTTTGACACAGTCCAAGTTATAATAAATGCTTTTTTTTCAAACTGCATATGTTATGAAGTATGCAAATTGTAGAATATCATGAGTTAAACAGATGTTTTGTTTATTACATAACATATTCAGTTTTTGTAAGGTAGGATTGTTGTACAGTAACAGTGAATATGGCAAAGTTATCTTTAAACAGTACTGTAAAGAATATCAAACATACAGTGTACACTAACACACATCTGTATTATACACTTATTGTGAATGCATCACAAGCATTAGTTGTAAATATCACCGAGTATAAAAAAGACATTCTCCAACTTAAGTTATTTCACTTACCATGAGGTACTCCAACCTTTGTACTGATAAAGCTGCAAGAGCCAGAAGATCTCTATGCTGAGGGTATGGGAGACTTGCCCTTATGTAAAGGTAGGGTTGGAATTCAATCATATCATTGTCACAGAAGCAATCTATCTATCTATCTATCTATCTATCTATCTATCTATCTATCTATCTATCTATCTATTTATCTATCTATCTATCTATCTATCTGTCTCTGTCATCTATGTGTATCGATATTTAGATATATGGATCTCTACTTCTCTCTCTCTCTCTCTCTAAATACACACACACACACACACACACACACACACACACACACACACACACACACACACACACACACACACACACACAAAAATGCACGTGTGTGTGTGTGTGTGTGTGTGTGTGTGTCTGTGTATATGTGCTTGTGGATTTAATAGCATTAATTTGAAACCATAAAATAGGTAGTGTCACTGGGTTCTTTAAGTGACTACTGGTCTTTACCATTGAAGAAAATTAAGATAAGGGAAAAGTATCTATTTTTGAAAGTGCCAGAAGTAATCTGTATTGTGGAATATGTGTAGAAGAAGAATGTAGAAAGAAAATCAGTTCAGAAAAATATTAGTTCTGGGTCAGAGAAAAGAGTGAACTTTTTGCAATTTTTAGTTTCTTACTCAGTTTGCTGGAAAAATTATGTCAGTGCATCATTCAATCAGATATCTTGGAATAATGCTCTCATACCTCTCAACTGCTATGATTTAGGCACAGCACTATGATTTTGGGCCACAGAGTTAACCTTATTCCTCATAGATTTATGATGCTCCCCATAAAGTTAGACATGTTTATGGGTGCATAATTTATTAAATACATAAACTAAGCATATACAAAGATTCAGTACCACAAACTATATAAGTTCTAGTAAATAAAGACCTTCTGTTGTAAAAAATAAGTAAATATTACACTTTCTGAACCTGTGCTATGATTTTTTACATGCCATTGCTATGTTTTTTAATGCCTGGAGTTTGACAGGTATGAATATTCTGGAATAAATGTTCTCGATATGCAGACTCCTCCTCCTTCACTCTGTATTATTCCATCTTGTTTTATTTTTCAGGTCATTTTTGATTTTTGAAGAACATTCCAGTTCAAAGTAACTGTTTTACTGACTTTTCTTTTAATATTTGAGATCATTTTTGAGCATAGCTCATTTTACCAGTTGCCCCAGGACACTGTTTAGTTAAGTGACTTGCTGAGAATCACACAGGAATCACATAGAGACTGATGGAATCATACCCTAAACTGCAAGAAGATCATTAAAAAACATAGTCTTGATCTTTGTACTACAGACCTAAAAGGGAGGGTTTGTTTGAGACAGGACTGAACCCAGGACATCTCCATACCTCTCAACCTCTTAGAGCAAGTAATCTGGACAAAGTCATAAATAAAAGTGGGACAAAGGCTCAAAAATAGGGATCATTTTAAATATTGCTCTTATAAACTTAGAAAGTTGATAAAAATAACAGGTTTTGCATTAGCATGCATTTTCTGAAGGGTATGAAGTCTGAAACTCAAATGTCTGTCATTTTCTAATGTTAATCTTTCAGTGATTTGCCACTAATTTACCAGAAAATCATAATTTTATGAAAAATTGACCAAAAATATGTGGTAAAAATCTGGAAATTCTGCGAAAATCTGTACAGTTGAGAGGTATGCTGACACCATGAGAATCATAATAGACCAACAAGACACAACGCCATTAGTTAGAAGAGAAGGCAAAGAAACATTTGTGTGTGTGTGTGTGTGTGTGTGTGTGTGTGTGTGTGTGTGTGTGTGTGTGTTGTGTGCCTCCCTCTCTCTCTCTGTATACACACACACACACACACATATATATATATATATATATATATATATATATATAATATGTGTGTGTGTGTGTATCCACTATGAATAGTTGATCTATGGAAACACTGATGTGCTTAACAAGGTCGAAACCCTACAGGGCATGCTCCAAAGCTAATCCATGGAACATACACTTCAAAGGAAACTGGGCTCCCATGCCCCCTGCTAAATATATATACTAACTCCAAGACTGCAATATCCCAGAGAAAAGGGCATATTCCACTAATCCATGGACCGTTGATTTTGTACGTCTGTTGATCATCTGTATATGCTGACCAAAGTTGATTAACAATGCAGAGGTTGACAAAAGTACATTTCAAGCAGTGTCAAGTGACCAGTATGTATGTGTGTATCTATCTGTCTGTCTATCTATGTATCTATCTATTTATCTATCTATCATGGTAATACTAGCTAGATAGATAAATAATTATACCAAATTATGTGAAAATAGGTGTTGCCTCTGTAGCATGAGGATAAAAACCTGGCTACACCCAGATGACCCAAGGTCAAGTAGCAGCCTGGGTGCTGGAAAAACTGGAATGGTGGGAAGGGAGCAGCTAGCACCCACTCACCCATTCCAAGAGGAAGCAGATGTCATTCCCATTAGACTGCTGGTTCCATGCTAGTGGAATCTTGCATATAGGTAGCTGAGTAAAGGGTAAGGGCTGGGTATTCCAAGCCAATAACAGTCACTTTCAAAGGGTATGCGGAAGCATGCACATGCAAAAGTTAGGGTGATGGATACCTCAGAAATATGCAAACATGTGGGAGGGGTGGGGTTAAAGCTTATCAGAAATGCCCCCATAGACTGTATCCAGAATGATGTAATGTGCTTATTAGGGTTTGGTCCATGTAACTCCTGGCTTGGGTACCTGTACGGTATAGATGCCCTAGGTCTCCACTCTGGGTGGAGGGCTGAGCCATGTTAACACAAGCTAGGCGAGGAGGGCACACATCTCTTTAAGTGGATGAGGAGATGATGGAATGTGGACAGGGTCACAAAAACACACTTGTGGGTGCCTGAATGAGACTGCTGTTTATAACTTCTACCCATGTGTTGAGGACACTTAGTACAGGGGAACAAATGGGCACAAGGAGTGGTTTCAGCCCAGAAGTTAGTAGTTTATTGGCTTTTTTGGGCTAATTTTGATTGTATCTGCTCTATTTTCTGAAAAAAAATTATATACTTGTTTCCCACCTTTCTGAACTAGTATAGCCCAGTTTTCAGGTTATTGCTGAATCAAAGGCTGTGTTACAATTTTCTGTGTTGCCATTACCTTACTTGGATAGAAGGAAGTTTCTTTGTTCACCTGTGAGAGAGGGGAGCTTTGCACAGTCTATCTGTCCTTGGAGGAGTGGTTTCAGCCCAGAAGTTAGTAGTTTATTGGCCATTTTGGGCTAATTTCTATCTCTTTCACTTCCCTGCTATAAAAAACCCATTTGCACAGTTTTTACACTTGTATTCCGCTCAGCAAGTGCCTTCCAGGTGTTCTGCAGAGTCTACAGCAGCAGAGAGACAAAAGAGTGACTTTGGAGTGATTATCACTTTTCTGCTTTTCTTGCTGTCTTAACTAATTCCGCCTAAAACACCAGTTTTTTTTTTTTAGCCAATCTGTGATTTAAAAAGTTTGTTATTGTATACAACTCTGCACAGCTGCTCGTGGTGTCCTGCTTAGTGATACAGGCAACAGAGAGACCCAAGAGAGACTTTTCCAGATTTAAGTATTTTTTCTGTTTTTTTGCTCAGACTACCTTTTCCCGCCTAAAAAGCAAATTTCTAACTGATCTGTGCTTTAAAAAGTTTAAATTGCATTTGCCTTCTGCATTTTACAGTTTTTGCACTTGTTTTATATCAATTGAAGTCATTTTTGTACTGTATGACTGTTGTAGGTTACACACTAAAGTGCGATAGCCTGTTTATAGCATTTACAGTGTTTTCTGTGTGTTTTTCTGCTGTTTCCTGAAAAAAAAAAAAAAAAAAAAAAAAAAAATCTCTTTTCCCGCCTTTGATGAACTAGATTAGTCCAGATTTCAGGTTTTGCTGAATTCCGGACTGTGGTATAGTTTCCTGTGTTGCCCATATCCTTACTTGGATAGGAAGAAGCTTCTCTGTTCACCAGTGAGAGTGGGGAGCTTTGAGCAGCCTATCTGTCCCTGGAGGAGTGGTCTCAGCCCTGAAACTAGTAGCTTATTGGCCGTTTTGGGTCAATTCCTATCTCTTTCAGTTTCCCTGCTTTAAAACCCGCATATGCGCAGTTTTGCAGCAGTATACAACTCCGCACAGCTCCTCGTGGTGTCCTGCAGAGTGATACAGGCAACAGAGAGACCCAAGAGAGACTTTTCCAGATTTAAGTATTTTTTTCTCTGTTTTTTTGCAGCGACTGCCTTTTCCCACCTAAAAGTGAATTTCTAACTGATCTGTGCTTTAAAAAGTTTAAATTGCATTTGCCTTCTGCTTTTTACAGTTTTTTTCACTTGTTTTATATCAATTTAAGTCGTTTTTGTATTGTATAACTGTTGTAGGCTACACACTAAAGTGTGCTAGCCTGTTTATAGCATTTACAGTGTTTTCTGTGTGTTTTTCTGCTGTTTCCTGAAAAAAAAAAAATATTCTCTTTTCCCGCCTTTGCTGAACTAGATTAGTCCAGATTTCAGGTTTTGCTGAATTCCGGACTGTGGTATAGTTTCCTGTGTTGCCCATATCCTTACTTGGATAGGAGGAAGCTTCTCTGTTCACCAGTGTGAGTGGGGAGCTTTGAGCAGCCTATCTGTCCCTGGAGGAGTGGTCTCAGCCCTGAAACTAGTAGCTTATTGGCCGCTCTGGGTCAATTCCTATCTCTTTCAGTTTCCCTGCTTTAGAACCCGCATTTGTGTGGTTTTGCACGATTTTGCGCATAGCGCAGCATCGGGCAGCGCCGCTTAAATGGGTTTAAACTATTCCCGTCTCCACAAAGTCTGCTCTTCACTTTTTCCCTTAGAACCGTTCTAAATCTCAAAGTAAGCACTCTATTTTCATTCTAAAGCCCTGCAGTTGCTCGTATAAGTAATCTTATAAGTAAGCACTAATAAACTAAAGCACTACACCCTCTTATACTCCCTTTAAGTACTTGGCTCCCTATTGGTCCTTTTTGATCAGTCAAAAAGTAGTTCCTTATACTATTCTGGCATGTCCAAAAGTCAGTTTTGGGTTTACTCTCCAGTCCAGCTTGTGAATCTGGGAATCTTAAGGCAATGTTACAACTGCCTTATGTACACAGACCACCCTCTCCTCCTCCCGACAAGCTCAAATATATGTGAAAGATGCAACTATATAGCCAAACTGGAGGCTGAGCTCTCTCAAACCAATACTAGTACAGTCAGTCAGGAGGAGAAGGTAACCACACACACCACAAATCCAGTCTCACATAGACCTATCGCAACAGAAAACCAAACACATAGACACACAAAAACATACTCCGAGGCTCTAAATAAAAATCTGCCCAAGCAGCAGAGACCTCCAAAGCAGACATCCAAGCAACCGCTACCCCATAACAATACCCACGTATCACATAGTTCACAAAGTCAGTGTGCCACACAGTCACAGCCCTTAAGGCTAAACAACACACCTAATACACTTGTAATAGGTAACTCTATTGTCAGACACACTGACGTCCCACTCACCAGGCTGAACAAGGAGAAGGTCACTGTAAGCTGCCTCTTGGGAGCCAGGATCCACCACATAACACAAGCACTCAGGTCACTCCAAAGCAAGTACAAATATGACTCCGTCATTGTCCATGCTGGCGTGAATTACCCGAGACATACCTCCCTGGACTACATGAAAAGAGACATAGAGGAGCTCTCTGATCATGTTGCCCAGGCCGGTATGACCCTGACCTTGAGTAGCATCTTACCCTCACCAAGAATGATGCCACAGTATAAAGACAAAATGATCAATTTTAACAATTGGCTAAAGTATTGGTGTCATTCAAAGGGGATCCAGTGTCTGTCAGCCTGGGATGACATACTCGACAAGCCACGTTGCTTCGCTAGGGACGGCTTGCACCTGTCACCCCTGGGCTTTCGAATACTGGCTAAGGCTCTTGCCACCCCCATAGTGCCTTTTTTAGGCAAGGCTCAAAAGACAAACCCACTTCCATAGACAACACAAAGAAAAAGAAACTAAGGGTAATGCTGCTCAATGCCAGAAGTCTAAACCTCAGGATGCATGCACTCGAGGCTCTCCTCAGTATGGAGAATATCGATATCTGTGCAGTAACAGAAACCTGGTTCAAGGCTCCCGAGAGCACCCCAGCACTACCAGGTTATACCTCATACCATGCTTTTTGGCCCCAAAACTCAGACCGAACCACACAAGGAGGGGGAGTATCCATATTCATCAAAGATACCCACACCTCCAGGTTAGTGGCACTGCATGAAATATCAGAGACCATCCATGTGCAACTAACAGTGGGCAAAACTGCCTTTCAGTTTGTAGCCTGCTACAGAGCACCCTCCCAAACTCAGGAACCCCACTCGGCTTTCCTGAGAACACTGGAGAATATGAAGGACTCTCCAAACACCATTATATTGGGTGACTTCAACTAACCAAACATAGACTGGGAGCACTACTCAAGCCCCAACACCCTCGCCTAATGGTTCCTAGAATTTATAAACTCAAATGCTATGGAACAACTGGTCACCAGTCCCACAAGAGGGGAAAACATATCAGACCTGATCATCACCAACATGGGGACTCTATGTTCCATACCAGAGGTATACCCCTCATTGGTAAGATCTGACCATAAATTAATCTCACTGGACATCCATATCCCGTCCCCACCCCCAGCCAAGGAAGCCACGGTGAAGAACTTCTCAAAAGCAAACTTCACACTTCTCAAAACCGAGGTGGAATCCTTCAAAGCCCCTGGGCCAGTGGAAAATATGGCCCAAACTGCAGAATCCTTTACAAACGCTTTCTATAGACACCTACAGGAATGCATGGATCGTGCTATCCCAAATAAAACCAAGACTCATTCCTCCAAAGGCAGGAGACCTGTCTGGTGGACCCCAGCCATAAATAAGCTATACAACAGAAGGAGGAAACTACTACATGATAGAGCAAAATCCCAAAAATTGAAGGCATCTCTGATCAGTACTAGCAAGAAACTACGATCCCTCATAAAATCATCTAAGGCCAGCTTCGAAAGAAAAATTGCACAAGATGCTAAAGATAATCACAAGACCTTCTTTAGTTATGTCAGGAACCTGGGTGACAACTCCCAGATATGCTCTGAGTTAGTTCAAAATGACAAAAAATACACTGAACCCACAGACATTGCCAACATCCTGGCAGACAGGTTCAGTGCAAACTTCTCCCCCCCTTCCCCCCCAAAAGAGCAAATGTCTATCCCAACAGAGTGTAGCCTCCCTGACATCACAGATGCGTAGGTGAGAGCTGCCCTCTCCAAAGCAAAAAACACAACATCAATGGGACCGGATGGTGTCCCGCGCTGCATCTTACATAAACTCCAAGAAGAACTGAACCCTCACATAAAGTCACTGTTCAATCTCAGCCTTACTACAGGACATGTACCCAAGGAATGGCGTACAGCAACAGTGGTCCCACTCCACAAAGGTGGTGCCACAATGGACCCCGGAAACTATCGCCCTATAAGCCTGACTAGCCTGGTCTGCAAAGCTATGGAGCGTATCATCATGAAACTCATAAACAAAGACATTGGGAACCTCCAAACACTGGATCCTACCCAATTCGGCTTTGTTAAGGGCAGATCTTGCCTCTTGAACCTGGTCGACTTCTTTGAAACAGTCACCAAGGCCATAGATGAAGGGAAGGTAGTCCACACAGCCTACCTGGACCTCGCAAAAGCCTTCGATACAATACCCCACTGGGGCATCATAAATAAGCTCACCAGCTTAAATATCAACCCCTATGTCACAAGATGAGTTGCAAACTGGCTCAGGGATAGAACCCACATGGTCAGAATTGCAGGTGCCATGTCAAACTCTAAACCAGTTACAAGTGGCGTCCCACAAGGCTCAGTCCTGGGACCTCTCTTGTTCGGTATATATTTCTCTGAGGTACAGGCTAACATGGGGGGACTATGGCTGACCAAGTTCGCAGATGACTGCAAATTGGGTGTCATAATTGACTCACCGACTGACACAAGCATCCTCCAAAAGGGTCTCACAGAGAAGGATAACTGGTGCCAGAGCCATGGCCTAAAGCTAAATGCCAAAAAGTGCATAGTCATCCCCTTTGGGAAAAACAAAGTGCCCACAAATTACCACATAGGTGGTAATCCATTAAGTACGGAAGAAGTAATTAGGGATTTGGGGACCCAAGTAGATAGCAATCTCTCATTTTGACAATCACGTTGCCAAAGTGGTTAGAAAGACCTTCTATATAGCCCACCTTATCATGAAAGGGTTCACATCTAGATCAAGAGAGGTCATTGTGCCCCTCTACTCATCATTCATCAGGCCCATAATTGAATACAATGCCCCATTTGGGATGTACCTTACCCGACACCTGCAGCAACTGGAAAGACCCCAAAAGTACCTCACCAAGAGGATCAAGGGACTCAAACAGATGCCCTACGCAGTTAGGCTAAAGAAACTCCAGCTCTACTCAGTTGCTTACCGCCTACTCAGAGGCGATCTGTGCCTGACGTATAAAGCCATGTCCAATGCAGAATTAATGGACATGCTCCACCTCAGGAAATCCAAATCCCTTAGAGCTACATGCTCCAGGGACTTAAACCTCAGCACAGAAATAAATAGGACATGCTGGAGGGACAGATTCATATCCCAGAGGCTCCCCTCACTCTGGAACAAAATCCCATTCCATGTTAGGCAGAGTCCCTCAATGACCCTCTTCAAGAGAAATCTTGACAAGTGGATGGGAGATCGTAGGCCTACCCCTGGGATCTCTTCTGTGTCCCTACTAGACAGAGGCACAGTAAACTAACCTCAAAAGGGCTATCTTCTGTGACCTACTATACAGAGGCACAGTCAACAAATTTAAAAGGGTGGCGAAAGCCAAACACACTCTGGCTAGGCTTATAAATGCCCTAGGGCAGATAGCCTAGTATCAACCTCTGAACCTTTGAACCTATGAACAAGTGTAATTGGGGAAGACTTGATGACTGGCAGGTATGGAGGCAAAATAACCTAGAAAAATATTGTGCAACTAGCACAGTTCCTGCATATGCTGGTTATAGAATGTCATTGTAGTTACATATTGGAAATAAAATATATCAGATGTGATGAAAAAGTGACATAATAGAGTTGCGTACTTCGGTTTTTACAGACGTTTTTGTGGATCTTAAGTTAAAATTGATTTAGTAATTAAACAAAAAAGTGTGAGTCTTATGTTTTCAGATAAATTTATCAAAGCTTGTTTTGTGAAAAATGAAAGAGTATATGAGCTTCAGTGACAGATCCAGAAAGATATGGATGGGGGAGCTACTGCTGACCAAACTTGAATGTCCATAGTCATTCAGTATATGGGCCCGCTTCTTAGTACACTCACACATTTTGTTTTCATGTTTTATACATTTAGAATTGCACATATGAAGCTATGAATACTGAATCACAGAAAGCAAGCAAATTCCATACTGACATCAAATGCATAAGAGTATTCCATAATATTAGGTGTTATATTTAGCCCAAGGTAATAATTTTTGCATGTCTTACTTGATCCCTTCAGCCTTTACAAACCATCTGGATGACTTTTTCTTACTTTTCTCCCATCCTTTCAGCTGACTATAAATGGCTAACTCTGCATTGTAATCAATTAATTAAGCCAGGGGTCTGGTGGCTGTTTTTCTCCCAGAAGCCACTGGATTCTAGATATTGTATGGTACCTTTTAAAGTTTTTTTTTTCCAAACATTGGTTCCAATGATGGCATGAACAAAGATCTCGACTAAGGAAATAAATTCAGTCTTTCTTTCAAGGCAGAAATAAGTTGTGTCCAAAGCTGACAAAACAGTATTTCTCAATAAACTAAGACAAATGTTTGTAAGGATACATAAAGCATACCCAGAAATTATGGCTGCCAAGCTACCACCTAAAACATGATATTAATCCTTTATGCTCCAACTCTGGTACTAGAACGGGATGAAAGTGAAAGATATTTCAACGTGTTGCTGACATACATATACACAGCATGTCTCCTCTCCCCTAGCCCTCCAAAAAATACCCATCTTCTATGTGTCCCTCTAATGTCAGAACAGGACAACAGTGGACAAACAAAATGCAATGATAAATATATTATAAGTTGATGCTATCAGATGTATTAACGCAGAGTGCCTCCTTACAACTATACCTAAAATACCAGTCTACCCGTATACACACGTGGTGTTTGATTGTGAGGAAAGTGAAAAAATAAGTGTCATAGTCATGTATTCCAATATGCTGTGCATAGACAGTACACTGCTTCTGGACAAGCTATAGTGACTTTCTGTGCAAACCTCTGAGGTCTGACTTTAAGGGACATTAATAAAATAATGACCACACTGTCTGTGTCCCCCAGGAGGCCTACATAGCAATGTGAAGATGATCCCCCCCCCTAGCAGCAAACCTTTGTTAAAGTCCCCTTACACAGCTGGGAGTGTGGGAGCTGTCAGGCCCACAGAAGATCTGAGTGACTAGATGCTCTGTTGTACATTTTCTGCCTTATGTTTGAAAGATAATTACTTGAAAACATTTTTTTACTTCTATCCAGAAGAGTTTTCTGATTCTCTGCCAATATTGTGTGCATCAACAGATAAAACTGGTATTATTTTTTGCACACGCACGCATGCACACACACACACACACACACACACACACACACACACACACACACACACACACACACACACACACACACACAAACACTAAAACATGTCAGTCATACTGCACATTTGCTTACAGGCAAATTCACCTATGCCATGTCTTTGAAGGATTGATATAAACCAGATCACCTGAATAAAACCCACTCTGAGACATGGAGGACACAAAGACAGCACACAGAAGAAGCCAATAACTCAACCACAGAACCAGGTGCTCTAAGATGACAGCACTTACTCTCTGCAGCATTATGCCAATAAACAGTTGTTTTGACATACATACTGCACCGACCTCCAAAGACAGTCACTTTTTGTGTACTGTGCTGAGGTTCAAATGTGATGGAAAGTGAAAAAAATTACGACCAATTTCTTACTGTTTCAATCACTAACAGCCATCCCCTGCCCCCACCGCACACACATACGTCACAGCAATAATCATTTTACATAGATTTCAGGAAATGCAATACATTGTGTGACACTACCCCTGCCAAGCCAGAGGATTGACTTTTTGACTGTAATTGAATAACAGCACTGATGTCGCTTTTATCCACATATAGTGTCTCTACCTATCAGCCACTTTATTGATCATGTATACCTCCAATGTCTGATTGGGATTTACAGAAAAAAATGGCCCCAGTAAAGTATTTCAACTTGCTTTATATAAATATGCACTAATTCTGTAAAACCAAATTAATAAATATTTAACTTGAGCAAGACAGCAGGGCCAGACACTTTCATTCACAGAGAATTGTCCCCTCACCATACCCAGCAATTAAAGCCATTTTATTGACTGTGGTCACCTTGTGTGACTTCAATCCTATATAATTTGCCATAAAAACACAAATTTTATGAGGGACAGACATACTTCTTAATTTCAGTGCTGAAGTACCAGGGATAAAGCCAAAAATCATTGGGGACAAAGGCCTAAAATCAGGGACAGATTTTACATATTGCTGTTATATATTTAGAAAGTTGACAGACTAAGCAGATTTTCATTAGCATGCATTTTCTGAAGGATAATAATTGAAAACTCAAACATCTCTTATTATTTATTAAATGCACTCCTCATTGATTCGCTAGAAAACTAGAAATTTCATAAGCAACAGACCAAAACATAAGAGGCAAAATCAGGGACAGTTAATCAAAAATATGAGGCAAAATAATCAGAGTGAGAGAGCGAGAGAGAGAAAGAGAGAGAGAAAGAGAAAGAGAAAGAGCTTGGTGCAATGAACACAGCTGGCAAGACTGACAGGTAAACTGAATGAAATAATTCCTTTATGGATATTCCAAAAAGAGTATAAGTGTTTCCAAGATAACTCTTCTTTGTTTTGAAAAAAATCTGTAAATTAAAAAAAAAAATCAAATCATGCTTTTAGACTCTACAAAACTGAGCACATTAAAAACATTTAGTGCCTTCAGCAAACTGAAATATGTCATTATGTATTTTTATAAATGTATCTTGTTGAATGCTTTTTAGAAGATTTTTATATGTACAGGCTTTCATTGTTTGCCTTTTAATGTCACCAAAGCCGTTTATGAGGGTAAGGTGGTTCACACAGCCTATCTTGACCTCGCCAAGGCTTTCGACACCATCCCCCATTCTGGAATTATAGCTAAACTCACTAAACTAGGTATAAATCCCTACATCACAAGATGGGTTGCCAACTGGGTCACTGACAGAACCCACACTGTAAAAGTTGCAGACTCCAAATCTAACCTCAAAGCAGTGACAAGTGGAGAACCACATGGTTCCATCCTGGGACCTCTCCTGTTTGGCATCTACTTCTCTGAAGTACAGGTTAACACAGAAGGCCTCTGGCTAACGAAGTTCGCAGATGACTGCAAACTAGGAGCCATAGTCAAGTCCCCAAATGATGTGGACATCCTACAGAAGGGCCTCACTGAGACAGATGCCTGGTGTCAGAGCCATGGCCTCAAGCTCAATGTCAAAAAGTGCAGTGTCATCCCCTTTGGTAAAAACTCTGTACCCATGAACTACAACATAGGCAGCAATCTACTTAACACCGAATACGTGATGAGACCTTGGGACCCAGGTGGACACTAGTCTCTCCTTTGATAGTCACATCGCCACAGTAGTCAGGAAGTCCTAATGGGTCTAATGAGTGATGAGTAGAGGGGAGCAATGACTTCTTTTTTTCTGGATGAGAAACCTTTTGTGATGAGGTGTGCCACATAGAAGGATTTCTTGACTACTGTGGCAATGTGATTATCAAAGGAGAGACTACTGTCCACCTGTGTCCCAAAGTCTCTTATCACACTTTCGGTGTTAAGTATACTACCACCTATGTTGTAGTTCATGGGTACAGAGTTTTTACCAAAGGGGATGACAATGCACTTTTTGGCATTGAGCTTGAGGCCATGGCTTTGACACCAGGCATCTGTCTCAGTGAGGCCCTTTTGTAGGATGTCCACATCGTTAGGAGTTTCGATTATGGTGCCTAGTTTGCAGTCATCTGTGAACTTCGTTAGCCAAAGACCTTCTGTGTTAGCCTGTACTTCAGAGAAGTAGATACCAAACAGGAGAGAACCCAGGACTGAACCCTGTGGTACTCCACTTGTCACTGGTCTGAAGTCGGATTTGGAGTCTGCTACTTTCACAGAGTGGGTTCTGTCAGTGAGCCAGTTGGCAACCCATCTTGTGACATAGGGATTTATGCCTAGTTTAGTGAGTTTATCTATAATTCCTGAGTGGGGGATGGTGTCAAAAGCCTTGGCAAGATCTGGATAGGCTGTGTGAACCACCTTACCTTTGTCTACAGCTTTGGTGACTGCTTCAAAGAAGTCTATCAGGTTTAGAAGACATGATCTGCCTTTTACAAACCAAACTGGGTGGGGTCCAGAGTTTGGAGATTACCAACGTCTTTGTTTATAAGTTCCATGACGGTGAGTTGGCAGACTTTAGTGATTCCCTGCAGGATGCACTGCCAGAGATGCTGGGTGGGAGATTGGTCTGATGAGGGAGATAATTTTTCTGAGCTATGATACAGAATCGGAATTGCCTAGACATGGTAAGGCCTTGCTGTGTCTCATAATGGTGGCTGCCAAAAAAACAAAAAAATGGAACTCAGTATCTAAACCAACTATACTGGATGTAGTAAATATGGTAACAGAGATAAAACAACTGGAATTGAGATCTTTAGAAAAGGGTAGGAGCAAACTACATAGGAAACCATGGGGATTGTAGGAACAATACACACAAGGGAAAAGTGAGGTTTAAAAGGTGGCAGGACTTAAATGAGTGATGTAATGCCTGAATGAGAAAGATTGGGTAGATTATAAGTGATGTATAATGTTTGCAAGTGGAAGTGTGTCAGTATGGTTTGTGATGTAAAATGCTTGTAACAAGGATTGTATCAGTGTGGTTTGTTTTCATTTATATAAATGTGTGATTGCCTATGTAGTAAGTCATGGTTTAATAAAGTTGTGTCTTGTTTAAAAAAAGGTAGGAATTTAATATTTTATGTAATATTGCTTAGGTTGTATGATATATAGCAATATATGTTATATGTGAAGTATAACGTTTATTTTAATATAGTTTGATTACTTTTATATGAATGCAAATTTGCCTATGTCACAAATGATAATTCAATAAAGGTGTTTGAAAAAAAAAAAACGGCCAGTGAAATTGATTTAACATTAAGAAAAGCACCTAACTGGAAAACTCCAGGCCCAGAAGAAGTATCTAAATCCTGGCTAAATGTAAACGTATCTTTACACAAAGATTTAACCCTGAGTAAGAATTACTTATATATGTATCCCGAACAGACACCAACCTGGTTAACAAAAGGAAAAATGATACTCCATAAGAGTGAACTTGCAAGCCATCCTAAGAACTATAAACCAATAACATGCCTTCCGGCAATATACAAATTATATACTGTAACTGATACAGACATAGTTTATTGTCATCTAGAAAAAAATTCAATTATGGCAATAGGACAAAAAAGTAATAAAAAGTCATATGGAAAAAAGATCATTTGTTGTTAAAAACAAAACAGACAGTTGTGAAAAGGGAAAGAACGTAAGTATGGCATGGATAGATTACAAATGAGCAGTTGACAACATCCCACATTCTAGGATAATGGAATGTTTACAGGTGTATAAGATACACCCTACATACCTACATTGAACAATTACATTACAGTGGCTATGAAACTGTGGCTGGCCACTTTGCAGCTAAGTTAGGACAAACAAGAAATTATTGTCCCAAGAATAAAAATTAAAGGGGGGGTGTATTCCAGGGAGATTCTTTGTCACTGCTGCTGTTTTGTTTTGTCCTTAACCCATTGAAATGTTTCAGAGACATGGACTAATTTAGTGCCCGATGCTTATTCCTGATGTAGTGTCCCCCACCCCCTCACCTCTTCAAAAAAAAAAAAAAAAGACTTTGGCTTACACTGTAGCAAACTGATTACCAGTCGGCTTCTTACTTCCTACAGCTGATCCATGCTCCCTTAGCTCTTCTGAGAAGAGCTTAAAAAAATACCAATTGCTTCCAAAATCTCTGTACTGTTCAGCTTCCCTGAGCAGACCCATGTACCCTCAGATATTCAAATGTACAAAACATAGGTACACTGAAAAATAATGAAGGAAGGTCACTTCTGCACTTCTCAATTGTGTCCCCTAGCACTTTGCGCCAGGTACAACTATCAAAGTTAGCATTGGAAACTATAAGGACAGAAGGGGCACTAACACTGATGATGTCAGGAATGAGAATATAATGAGAACATTAAGTTGTCCAGACAGAATGAAGTCCATAGGGTTTTACTCAGCATGTAAAGTATGTTTTGAGGTAATCAGATAAAGATTCTCGGATTCTCCAGAAATGACAAACTGGCAACTACCTTACGTATTACATTCAGGTGACATGGTCTTAACACCAGGAAAAAAAAACTGTTTGCAGTTACCCCAAAGTTTCACAGCATGACCATGAGAACAATTTTCCTGTTCAGAGCTGGTTGATTATGGGAAAAAAAATATCATTAGACGTCAGATTAGTTCCTAACATTAAAGCTTTTACAAGTTTAGTTTACAAATTGCAGCAGACTCCTAGCTTGACTGTCATGAGGGTGTAACTGTGCAGCTAAAACACTGAAATATTGAAAACTGTGTCAAAGATGGACACCTGTGTGAGACACGAGTCACTTCCTGTTCGTGCAGGCTTATATGAAATAGTACCTAACAACCAAGCATTTACTTGGCACCAGTGGCAGCTGGTGACTTCAAATCAAAGAGAGGCTGCAGGAGACAGCTGAATGGGTGGGGTCAATGGGAAGGGGTGTGGACAACCAGAAAGGGGAGGAGCTATGCTAAAAAAAACCACAAAAACGAACTTTAATTATATACGCTGCCCTGGGTGCCAAACCGTCATTATGAGAGTCCAATCAAGACAAAAATAAGTGTAGAAGAATAAAAATATTTCAATGCATTGGCTGCATGACAGCTTACTTAATATCTAGATGGAAACAAACGGTTGTGAGGCATGAAAAAATAAATTACTTTTTAAACACATTACTGGAATGCCAGTCAAAATCAAGTATAAGAAAAACAAGTAGCACTCAAACCACTTCTCCTTGCACTGCAGTTCTGATTATAATTTATATTCAGCTTTATTAAAGTACCAAGTAACATGCTGAAAGTAGAAATCTCTGTCATGCCCCCACTTGTAAAAATGTTTCTTATCCAAAAAAGACCTGCTGCCTGCAACTATCTACTTGTTTCATGGGGAAAACATGATCAAAGTAAAAAATGAAAAGCAAACAAGAAACAAGCTCAAGATACATTGCTTAAAGGATTACTGTACAGGTTATGGACCACATATGATTGGCATTCTGTTTAGTTTACGGGTAAAGCCTGTAGAGATGACTGGAAGTCTCCAACAAGTGTAATGAACTTTTTAAGATAATGTAATCCTGTCCTTCAATACCCAAGGCTTATACATTATCTAGTTAAGTATTCTATGCATGGCAACAACAGAAAGGCTTTCAATGTTGGCAATTCTTTAACAGTATGCTTATTAAAACTTACTTGTATCTTACAATCTCAGACAAGCTTACCTTATGGTCATTAAAGCATTGCTACTTAAACACAGAGCAACAGGCACTTTCTGAGTAATAAGCATAAATCAACAGTTCAACAATATGACAGAAACCAGACCATTCTGCAAAATCAAGGACAGACGAAAAGCCACTGTAGTACTTGTGTCTACCTTGGATGGGGGGACACTCTGCACATTTACACTGCATAACTACTCCTTGCCTTGCTTGGACACATTCAGAGTCACTACATGGGGGAGTGGGGTGCAACAAGTATGTCACAATTTGAAATGTCTCTGACTGACTGTGATGGCCCTGACACATTTGTCATACCTCTCAACCTCAAAGCAAGAAATGTGGACAAAGCCATACATAGAAGTGGGACAAAGGCCCAAAAATAAGGACAATTTTTAAATATTGCTCTTATAAACTTAGAAAGATAATAGAATAGGTCTTGCATTAGTATGAATTTTCTGAAGGGTATGAAATCTGAAACTCAAATGTCTGCCATTATCTTCTAACTTCAGTCTTTAATGACTTGTCACTAATTTGCCAAAAAACACAATTTTATGAAAAATGGACCTAAAATGTGATGCAAAAATATAAAATAGCCACACAATACAGCTGGGAACCTGTCAAAGAAGGGACACTTTAATATTAGTACCGCTAGCTTGAGCAGCTGACAAAATAAAAGAATCTACATGCATTTCAAGTAATCTATAACTGATTATTACAGTTATTTCTTAATTGTAAACCCTCCATGTTTTCTTCCAAAATTGCTATGTTGCGGAGGGATTATTAGGGGGAACAGCAACATTTTGAGCCAAAATCGGGGACAGTTGAGAGGTTGGCTATGCCTAATTCTATAAAGCAGTTTATTTGCATGTACCTCTCAACCTGTTAATGCAATAAATCTGGACATGGCCAAATATATTGGGGGAACATATAAACAGTATTAAAAATTGCTCTTGTATAAACTGAGACAGTTGATAGAATAACAGGTCTTACTTTAGCATGCATTTTTCTGAAGGTTATGAAGTCTGAAACTCAGTGTATCATTATTTAGTGACTTAATTCCTAAATGATTTGCCAGAAAACTACACATTTTATGAGGAACAAACCAAAAATAAGAAGCAAAACTCTATTCATTCTTTGAAAATCTGGACAGTTGGGAGGTATAGTTCAGCTGGGCCTGTCTGGAGTTTGCTGCCCTTCCCCCCTCACAAAATCATGGTTGAATGGAGCCTCTGCAGCCATTCCAATGATCCATTACATGGCTATTTCACTCCATTTACCATAAACACTAATATGCATACTGCTTTACTTCTATGATGATTTGGACTTCATTTGAAAGTTTTATTTTGCATTTTACAGCACAAACACTAAGACATCTGCTAAACAAAGCAATGCAATCTCACAATGAAAACAGACTTAGCATTAAAACTTCTCTGCCCTTGAAACTCACATTCATTGAAACAGCATTGAAACCCACATTCAAAGAAAATACATTTTGCCAGTGGCAAATCATAGGCCCCTTGCATATGAAACATACATGTGCTCTTTGATACACCTTCCTGATTGTCATCATCATCATCATCATCTTCTTTCGGCTGTTCCCGTTAGGGGTCGCCACAGCAGACCACCTGTTTCCATTTCTTCCTGTTCTCTGCATCTTGCTCTGTCACACCAACCACCTGCATGTCCTCTCTCACCACATCCATAAACCTTATCTTAGGCCTTCCTCTTTTCCTGTTACCTGGTAGCTTCATCCTTAGCATCTTTTTCCCAATATACTCAGCATCCCTCCTCAGCACATGTCCAAACCAACGTAATCTTGCCTCTCTGGCTTTGCCTTCAAACCTTCCAACCTGGGCTGACCCTCTAATATACTTATTCCTAATCCTGTCCACCCTCGTCACACCCAGTGCAAATCTTAACATCTTTAATTCTGCCACATCCAGCTCAAACTCCTGCCTTTTTGTCAGTGCCATTGTCTCCCACCCATATAACATAGCTGGTCTCACTACCCTCTTGTAGACCTTCCCTTTCACTCTTACAGGTACTCGTCTATCACAAATCACTCCAGACACTCTTCTCCACCCACTCCATCCTGCCTGTACTCTCTTCTTCACCTCTCTTCCACACTCACCGTTACTCTGAACTATTGACCCCCAAGTATTTAAAACCTTCCTGATTGTACTAAATTATATTCCTTGTACAATACAGTACAGTTGTTAGAGGGCGTTTTAAATTTGTTTTGAACATTTTTCCAGTAAGCAATCAAACAAAACGCATGCACCCATAATGACAAAACTGCCCAGTTCAGAACATTTCCATCATAAAAGTCTACTCAGACTTCTACAGTCTACCATTATCAGAAAATATGCACAATTCTACAGTCCACCATTATCAGTACATATGCACAATTCTACAGTCCACCATTATCAGTAAATATGCACAATTCTACAGTCCATTATCAGCAAATATGCACAATTCTACAGTCCATTATCAGTAAATATGAACAATTCTTCAGTCCATTATCAGTAAATATGCACAATCGCTGAAGAAGTAAAAATCATCTAAATAATTCCACATTAAAGAAATCTGTAACTAATGAAGAGGTTGCTGCTAGCAAACACCTTTATATTTCATGGTTTCATTGAAAAATAAAGTGTCTGTTGCCCCTGAGGAATAAATTGCCTATATTACATTAAAAAAATGATACGCTAGTAATATTGCAAGAGGAAATGGATGGCAAACTGATAACAGGCTCATAGTTAGTATCTTCACCAAGGAGGACATTCTCAGTACGGCAGCATCCATCCCTTGTGGGAGTAGAACCCACAGCCTTCTGCATCAAAAACAAGTATGCAACCTGTTGTGCTATTAACAATGCAAGCCAGCACAACATAAGCAGCACTAAACTTCTCTTCCCCTGCAGCTCTCAGCTCCTTGTAAAATCTACTCAATACTCAACTGCATCTCAACTTCGCAGCACAAGAAATCTGGAAAAAGCCAAAATTTATTGGGGGGAGTCAAAAGCCCAAAAACCAGGGACACATTAAACATTGCTTGTATAATCTTGGAAAGTTGCTAGAATAAAATGCTGTGTTACCACCATACATTTTACTGCCAAGGTCCCTGTGCAAAAGAGTCAGACCAACATACCACTACACCAGATCAGCTGCTTTGTGAAAGAGAAATGCTGTGTTACCACCATACATTTTACTGCCAAGGTCCCTGTGTAAAACAGTCAGAGCAACATACTACTATGCCAGATTAGCTGCTTTGTGAAAGAGAGGAAGACTGAAACTTAAATGGCTATCATTTAGTGAATTCAGTTCTCACCATAGCTGTCAACCTCTTAGTACAAAACACCTGGACAAACCCAGTAATGAGGGAATACAGCCCTCAAACATATCCAGTGAATTCAGTTCTTGCCATAGCTGTCAACCTTAGCACAAAAAACTGGACAAAGCCAATAATGGGGCAATACAGTCCCAAAAATAGGGACAAATTTCAAATATTCATCTTATAAACTTAGAAAATTGCTAGAATAAAAGGTTGTGTTACTATGTATTTTCTGAAGAATATGAAGTCTGAAATTCAAATGCCTGTCAATTTTACTTCTGAGGGAACAAAAAAAAATTTCAGCAGAGGCCCAGGGAGAAATACTGTAGACACATGTCTTTGTAAAATGGCAGGACATCAGAGCAAATCCACACAAACACAGGGAGGAGATGCAGACTCCACACAGAAGGCACCCAAGCTAAGAATCAAACCAGAAAACCTATAGCTGTGAGGCAACAATGCTACCACTGCACCATCAAATATGTAAAGAATTAAACATTCAGAAACCTGAAGTCTGAAATTCAAATGCCTGTCAATTTTATTTAACATGTGTTAACCAGGACAGTCTGACTTGGAACAAAAAAACAATTTTCAGCAGAGGCTCAGGAAGAAATAATGCAGACATGTCTTTGTAACATGGGAGGACACAAAAGCAAACCCAGAAAGAAGATGCAGACTCCTCAGCCAAGAATCAAACCTGAGAATCTACAGCTATGAGGCAGCAATGCTACCACTGCACCATCAAACATTTAAACATTTAGAAACCACAGATATTATGAGTAACAGAACAGATCAAATATGAAGCAAAAATATGCAAATGTTTTTACAAATGGTGGTGGGTAGGGAATTCAGGCCCTTAACACCTGCATACAAGGTACAGGGTTCAAGCCTGAGGTATTCCCTACCACACCACCATGAGTCTGCTCTAGCCACCAGTATATAGCAACTGGGGCATTACACACACACACACACACACACACACACACACACACACACACACACACACACACACACACACACACATACACACGCACACACACGCACACACACACACACACACACACACACACACACACACACACACACACATACCTTGTTGCGGATATCCAAACAGCCCCAGCCCCACCGATGAGCTAAATAACTGCTCTGTTTCTGCCGATATCTGAACAGCCCCTTTTCCAGTATTCCTTGCGCGATTGGTCCATCCCAAAGTATTCCTTGAAGTCCAAATCCACGATTGGTCCTGCCTGCGACTGCTGCAGTCCGGAGTGCCTCCATTTTGTGATGTCATCGCCACACAGACTACTGGGCATCTTGGGGCTGAGATGCCTTTCCCCCTATCTAGACTGCTGAGAAAGCAGTCTGAGAGCGTGTGCACATGCGTACACTTCCAGGAATCGATTTTGTATTTCTCTGTTCTATTTTTTATTTGTTTTTTAGGTGGGAGGGCTGCAGTCCTGCAGTCCTATAGCACGAGCCGCCCCTGCTTGGCACAGCAAGCATGCAAAAATTGGTTTCTGCTTTGTTCTGTCTACACCACTGAAACTTCTTACAACTGCATATTTTTAACGTCAGTATGGCAATCTCGATGCTTTATTTGCCTTCTAAAATCTAAATGTTTAGTAGATATTTTTTAATAAGTATGCATGATATTCCCAGTTTTTGCTTTTCTAATGAAAATAAAATGAACCTTTGGATTGTTAAAGACTAAAGATACAACTGACTGAAGTAATCAACTTAGAATCTCATGTTTTAAATTCAGACCTTGAAATGTGTTCCCAGTTTATGAAACTGGTTCATACTCAATAAAAGTGTATTTTGCACAGAGCGTTTTTTTTTTAAAGAAAACAAATAAAGGGATATGCAGTGCATTTCACCTAATAACTTTGCAACAGTTCATCTTCTTTAGGTCATTATTGCCCACCATGTCAATGCAAAGTTGTATATTATTTGTATCAGACAAGAATCAGTTTCAGCACATTAGAATAATTAAACAGTATGAAAACATTAACTATGTAAAATACATACAGTAGTATGCATGTCATGATAATACATTTTATACACTGAAATATTATCAAATGATAGTGTATGAGTGTGCAGTTCTTAACAGTGTAGCTTGTTGTTAGCTGCTTGGCAAGGAAAGCATCGATGGATGTACATCACATATGTCAAACCACGTGTCTGCTATATTTTTCCGAGGTAGCAAGCTGTTATAAGGCAGAGATGGATTGGACTGATCCATTACTAACTTCCAAGAATACTTATCCTTAAAGAAGAAAACAGACTGGTAGGTATAAGAGAAATACACCGTGTCCAAGTTGCCAACTGGATGGTCATGTGGAATTACAGGTGGGAAAACATCAATGATTCTTTTAGGGTATCCATTGACCTTCTGGTTTTGGTCGACATTAAATGCAGTAACCTATTTTTAAAAAAAAGTTATTGGGATGTATTAGCATTTCCTGAACAGCTGGAAGGTTAAAACAACAGGTATTAACTATAAAAGAGGACTGAAAGATATTTCCCTAGATTTGTTTAACTATTAGTATTGTTTATACAAACTCTGAGGCTACTCTTTCTTTAAATGCAGTTCATGGTTTTGCTTTGCTGTTTAGACAACAGAACACCTCATCTTTACTACTCACCTGTCAAAACAAAGCAATACTTCATGCAGTGACAAATTCACACTCCAACAAACCATGTTCTTTTATCATTAACTGACTACAGAAATGAAGAAATATTTTACATATGTTTTATATTTTTTCTCCTATATAGAAGCTTGTTCCAAGCAATTACTTTAGGATATGTTTTATTCTTTTATTTCATGCTTTGAAACCTTTTTGTGAAAATCTACAGAATGCTTCTGTTAATTGTCTCTCTCTCTTTGAGACAGCCATTTATTTTCTTAAGGATAGATTCAGCTGTTATACTACAAGCTCTTAGAATATAGAAGATGTAAAAGGCAGTTGATTTTCACTCTTATGAAAATTGAAAGAACCTTATTGATGCTGGGGGTTATTTAAACAGTAATCAGTGGTGGTGATTCAGGTTTTACAGTATCTACCCACAAGTGATGGGTTGGTGAAGACAACCATCCTTCATTATCAGTTTACCTTGCCAGCAAATGGTCAGGGTCCTGCAGTAGCCTTCCTTGTATGGGAGGGCCTGAGTCTGGTAACTTTCATCCTACTTGTACTCCTATTCACCTTTGTGATCTAACCACATTGAGAAGGACTACAGAGTTATATACCTCCTGAGAATGGTGTGGAGTGTCCACCAAGTGGGACCCATATATAACCACCCAAGTTATATACCCTACCCTGACAATGGACAACATTGCCAGTATGGGCAGTGATGATAACACTTGAAATCCTCTTTATGGAGGTGGAAATAGAGGCAGAGTGCACCATCACATTCTTCAGGACCAACTATAATCATGGCTCTGTTCTCCAGGGTGGCATCTTCCTGAATGCCATGAAGCACAACAGTAATCTCCATTCTGAACTGTATTGCAGCATTTTGTATCTGGTTGATATCTATGCATATCTGCTGATTGATCCTTAGTGCTGCCTACATGTCTGGAGCCAACTGTGGTATGTGACAGTATCAGGCACCACTATGTGGTTACATTATGGTGAGTATACTCATATATATGATGCAGTGTGTTTGGCTGCTGTGGTAACCACAAGGGATGCACTACTGGTATTCCTCCTCTAGGGACAATGAGTAATCTGAGTGTACAGGCATGGGTTCACCTGTTGATGTGGCTCTGTGTTCACCATATACAGAGGGTGCATGACCACCCACAGTGGAGACAGACAGTGTCATTTTGTCATCTGACATTTACTCTAGTTTGTTTTGTCATCATCACTGGCACTTGCACCAGTACCGACAGCAGCCCTTTCTTCTGCCTTAGACTCTACATGTGTCACCATTGCACTATTTTTACCCTGTGAGTACACAACACAGAAACACCACAGTGAAAAAAACATTATACAGGTCTGTTATGGCATGCATCTTAGGAGTGTTCACGCAACACCTGATGTACAATACATTGATGACACAGACCAATTACTGCCATATATGTTGATTTGGAGGTTGGGCAGCACTTTTTTCACTGTGATTGCCATATCTGCTGACTTGGGGGTTGTTCAACACCCCCCCCCCTTTCACTAACACACATTGCCTATTAGTTCTGAGTGCCTGCAGCAGACTGTCATTCTCATTAGGGCTGAAGTTAACCAGACACTGCCCACCATCAGGACCTGTCAATATGATGACACCTTCTAAACTAAGATAACATAGTTACAACCTGTATACAGACAGCAGTGGTTTAGTGGTTTAGATGCAATGTATAGAAACAAAGGTAACAAACTAATATGATGGTATAATGGCTGGAACAGTTTATGTACAGATACTGGAGATATGAGCGGCACACATAGACAGAGTCACTCTCCAGAGGGCCCAGCCCCTCTCTTAAGTACTAGATGTATGTATAGGAAATGTTTAGGTACTACAGTGTGATCTGATGTGTTGCCAGTAAATCCAGATAGCATATATGGATTGTACAGTTGAAAGGGATGTGTGTCATGTGAAGTACGTGATAATAAGATACACACAACAGACATGTTTGCATTCTACCATACAGAAAGCGGACCTAACCATAGTGGGATACCTACTACATTTGAAAAATGGGTTTAACAGATTGAGCTTTAGGAGTATACCTTTAAGTAAGCTGGATAACACATTTTACACAAAAATATGCTATATCTGTACTCTAGAGAACTCTTTTAGCCAGTGGAAGTACTGCGGTATTTTGTAATAAATAATATTCTAAATGGAGCTGTGCACGCAAACTGCAGTTTTAAGCTGGATGCATAATACACAGGCAAATAAGTCCATGCACCACAAATGTTTCTAAATCATTTAAACTGCATTTTCACACCAGACAGCCAAAAGTGCAGCCTTTTGACAAAAAATGAGTCAAAGAAAAAAATAACAGTTACCAGTACACAATACCAAGATGTTGGCCTGAAAAAGTTTTCTTCTCCATAGTGCTTCATTGTGAAGCTTCTAGAAGACTTAAAATAATAAGAAACATGTTTTGCCATAATGACAGTGCTCGCCATCCTCTTGATCAATTCTTTGGCAGTTGCAGAATGTCTTAGAACCCCTAAAATACAACTGAAGATAATGATTTTGAAAACATTTCAGTAGAAATAATTAAAACACTCAAAACAATATTAAAGACATCCCTAAAAATTTCTGGACAGCCATTAAAAAAATCTTACATCCTGGCTAAAAATTCAACCATAACCCCTCTCTGAATATCCCACCAGTCAAAACTAGAGCAGAATTCAACTCATATTTCATATCTAGTATAACATCCCTATCCAAGGATTCCTCAGCATCTGATCTCAGCCATGTGGAACAGCCACATGTCACCACATCCACTTTCATCTTCATATCTGCGCCCACATCATATATAAAAATACTTCTAAACAAACTCAAACCATGCTCTACTTCACCTGTTGACCTTCTAAACAAGTACCTTAAAATAGCCAACACCATTACCTATCCTGTATCAATCCTTATAAATAGATCAGTCCAGGAATCCCATGTTCCCTCCAATGAAGCAGACAACGATTGTTTTAGCGCTTTCAATCACTTTTAATATTTTGTGACCTTCCTCAGAAACAAACTTTTCTAATTGTCACTTCTTTAAATACTCTTACACAGGAAGTTACATTACCGTTTGTCATAAACTTTGCAGTTAAATACATATAAATTCATATAAATTCCAATAAATATTGTGAAAATAAATACTAAATGATGTAATAAAACTGTTTAAATTACCTATATAGTAAAAAACATTTTAAATTTATTGTGTCATTTAATCCTGGGGGCATGTCAGCTCCCAGGTACAGTTGCCAATAAGCCTCTTTGCACTCTAATATATTGTTTAAATCCCCACTAAAACTAATGTTATCCACTTTGTCTAACACAAAGAATTCAAACTTTTTAAATTCCCTGCAACTAATGGAATGTCTGAATAAAGCATTTGATTTATCATTTTTCTTGATAGCCAGATTATGCTCATAAATACGCCTTTTTAAGTGTCTCTTTGTCTTCCCAATATAACACTGTTTGCATGTTACACAACTTGCTGCATAGACAATATATTCACTATTAAAATTGTAATAGTGTTTTGCCCAAAATGTCTCATTACATTGTCCTAAAGTAATGAAAGAAGTGTTGCTGATGTACCTACACTGTTTACAGTTGTTACAGCTGTAGGTTCCCTTTTTTATTGTGCATGCTCTTGATAATTTTCTAGTTGGTCCTTCTTGATGTTCTAACATACTTTTAATATTTAAGACCTTTTTATAAGTGAACATGGGAATTGGACCTACAATGTCTGCCAAATCCTTATTACCTAATATAATTTTCCAATTGTCTAAAATAGTATTCTTAATTTCCCACATTTCATCAACGATGGGAATTGGAAAACATGTTCTATGTTCATTCTTGACTTCTTTTGTATTTTGTAGTTCAAATAACCCCCCTGCTTCCACCATGATGTCAATAGACTGTAATATAGGTTTGGCTACATTCTTTCTCAAAAGTGATACCTCTTTCTCTATCTGTTTGATCCATTTTTTATCATAACCTCTTCTTTGAAATAATTTACTCAAAATGTTTCCTTCACTTACAAATGTGTCTTCACTAGATGTCAATCTACTAAGCCTTATATACTGTCCTTTGATGACACCTTTTTTCATGTGTGTAGGATGTAAGCTTTCACTATGTAAATACTGATTTGCAAAACATGCTTTTCTATATATTTTACTTGTGAAAGTCTTAAACTCATTATCAACAGTTATATTAATGTCCAGAAAATTTGTAGTCTCACCGAAATTACCAATTTTGAATTGTAAAAAAGTTGTCGTATTATTTAAATCATTTACAAATTCTTGGAATTCCAATTGATTTCCTGACCATAAAAAGATCAAGTCATCTATAAACCTGTGATAAATCTTTACCTTCACAAAACTTAGATGTTTCTGAGGAAGGTCACAAAATATTAAAAGTGATTGAAAGCGCTAAAACAATCGTTGTCTGCTTCATTGGATGGTACTGGCACTTCTATTTTTCTTGTTTTTTGTATCGTCAGTGGTGGTGCAGTTTGGTGTCCTGTTTTTCGAAGTTCCAGACTTATCTCATGGCAGCAGAAAGTTTAACACAGGATGTGTTACTTAATTTGTCTACTTATTCAATAGAAGATGAACTAGACCATAGGAGAGAAAAATAAGGTCTCTCCAAGTCGGATTTACAGAATTTAATTATCGGGGCTGTGAAAGACTGCTTTTCTGAATTAAAAGCTAAGCAAGCCAGTATTTCGGAAGTTAGGCAACCGTCTAATTCGGATGTTACTTCCGCATTGGGAGACAGAGTTGGGCGTGGAGACGTGAACTCTGCAACAGAAGGTGTCGCAAAACATGGAGGACTGATTTCGGAGTCTTTCAGACAAACCGATACCAATATTCACAAGGAATTGTCCGGAACATTTGAAAATAAGGGAGATGTTTGGAGATATGTTTCGAAGGAAATTTTGAATCCTTTTGCTGACATAGAAAATATCAATGTGGGTCCAAATGTAAGTACTGACAATTTAGAATATGTAAATTGTCGCAAATGCATATACGAGCTTGAAAGAGTGGTTGCGAAATATGTATCTTTAAACATTGAGGTACAATACCTTGAAGAATGTATTAAACACCAGGTAGTGCCTCAAGGGTTACGCACAGCAAAGTTTCCGAACTGTGTAATACCCGGTGACAAACTTTGTTTAGATCTTATTAAATTGTACAATGATACCGGAATAAGAATGATGGCGTTACTAGTAGAACACTATAAAGGTGAACTTGATAAGTTAAAGGAAAGCATTCAGAACTTGGACCTAAAAATAAAAAGTCATGGTTCTTTCAACAATTTTCTGGTTCTATATAATGGAGTTGAAGTGAAGGCCGAAAGGCAAAAAGCAACCATTATATCCAGAAAACAACACAAATTCAAGAGAGACTTAATGGCCTACAATAACAACAAGGCTTACATAATAAGAGAAGAGGTTGGCAGTGAAAATTTAAATTTAACACATGCCAATAACATTGAAACAAATTGTAATATGACTGAAAATGTTTCCAATCAGAATACACAAGATGAACATGAACTTACAAATGCAGGTGTGACTTTTGAAAGTAACACCAAAGAAAAACAAGTTGTCAAAAATAAAAATAAAGGGGACAACATTAATAATACTACCTACGCTGAAATAGCGGGTACATCAGCTAGCAATTCAGCGGTTCCTTTTCAGGGGAACAACAACTTAAACAAATGGACTACACGGTGGTACAATGCCACCCAGAAAAAGTTCAAGCCGAATGGCAAGAACAAGAGAAAATGGTAGAGGACACTGATTGTTTTGAAATGAACATTTTAAATGTGTCAGATGTTGAACTAAGTGAGGATGCATTAAGTGTGTTAAGAAAAGGTTTCTCCTTTATTCCATCAAACAAATGTAACATCGGAAAGTTATTAATTGACTTTAGGTTATATTTGAGAAAACTGAATTTGAATTATATTTTGCATGACATTACAAAGAATGACAATGACAGAGATTGTATTAAAAAAACAAGTACATACAACCCTCCATTATTGAATACCTTACAGGTTTTTCAAAATTCATGTGAAAAAGAATTTAGAAAAATCAAAGTCAATAAGCATGAAAGAAATTTGTCTGACATTGAAATAAAAGCTTTGAAGTCTCTAAGTGATGACAAAAATGTCAGAGTAATGAGAGCAGACAAAGGTGGGATGATAGTAATCATGAATACAAAAGAATATGAGAAGAACATAGAAATGTCTTTGTCAGATAAAAATACATACAAAATTATTAGTTCAGAAACTGTTAGGTTGAAATACAATGCCATAAACAGTTTTTTATTTGACATGTTTAGTCAGGGAGAAATAGATATAAACAGTTTTGATTATATGGTAGTAGAAGAACCGAGAATGCCAAAACTATTTGGAATTCCAAAAATTCAAGAGAACAACAGTATTATACCATTCAGACCTATTATAGCAGCAAGGAGGGCAAAAACCGAAAATATTTCTGTTTGGTTGGACAAAATATTGAATCCAATAGTACAAAAGTCAAAATATTATTTGAGAGATTCCTGGCATTTATTGGAAATTCTCAGGAATCACACCCTGGATGGAACACCTGTATTTTTTGGGACTTTGGATGTCAAAAGTCTTTACACATCAATAGACCAACAGACAGAAATAGAATATATGAGAGAATATTTAAACAAAAACACCACGTTAACAAGTATTAAAATTAACACTTGCTGCAGTTTGATGGATTTAATATTGGAAAATAATTTTTTCACCTTCAACAGTAAAATGTATCAACAAATTTCGGGTGTAGCTATGGGTGCCAGGGTAGCTCCCGCTTTTGCAAATATTGTAATGGCAAACTGGGAGCAAAGACACCTAGAAACACATCCAAGTTTTGTGAAGGTAAAGATTTATCACAGGTTTATAGATGACTTGATCTTTTTATGGTCAGGAAATCAATTGGAATTCCAAGAATTTGTAAATGATTTAAATAATACGACATCTTTTTTACAATTCAAAATTGGTAATTTCGGTGAGACTACAAATTTTCTGGACATTAATATAACTATTGATGATGAGTTTAAGACTTTCACAAGCAAAATATATAGAAAAGCATGTTTTGCAAACCAGTATTTACATAGTGAAAGCTTACATCCCACACACATGAAAAAAGGTGTCATCAAAGGACAGTACATAAGGCTTAGTAGATTGACATCTAGGGAAGACACATTTGTAAGTGAAGGAAACATTTTGAGTAAATTATTTGAAAGAAGAGGTTATGACAAAAAATGGATTAAACAGATAGAGAAAGAGGTATCACTTTTGAGAAAGAATGTAGCGAAACCCATATTGCAGTCTATTGACATCATGGTGGAAGCAGGGGGGTTATTTGTATCACAAAATACAAAAGAAGTCAAGAATGAACACAGAACATGTTTTCCAATTCCCATCGTTGATGAAATGTGGGAAATTAAGAATACTATTTTAGACAATTGGAAAATTATATTAGGTAATAAAGATTTGGCAGACATTGTAGGTCCAATTCCCATGTTTACGTATAAGAAGGTCTTAAATATTAAAAGTATGTTAGAACATCAAGAAGGACCAACTAGGAAATTATCAAGAGCTTGTACAATAAAAAAGGGAACATATAGCTGCAACAACTGCAAACAGTGTAGGTACATCAGTAACACTTCTTTCATCACTTTAGGACAACGTAATGAGACTTTTTGGGCAAAACACTATTACAATTGTAACAGTGAATACATTGTCTATGCAGCAAGTTGTGTAACATGCAAACAGTATTATATTGGAAAGACAAAGAGACACTTAAAAAGGCGTATCTATGAGCACAATTTGGCTATCAAGAAAAATGACAAATCAAATGCTTTATTCAGACATTCTATTAGTTGCAGAGAATTCAAAAAGTTTGAATTCTTTGTGTTGGACAAAGTGGATAATATTAGTTTTAGTGGGGATTTAAACAACATATTAGAGTGCAAAGAGGCTTATTGGCAATTGTACCTGGGAGCTGACATGCCCCCAGGATTAAATGACACAATAAATTTAAAATGTTTTTTACTGTATAGGTAATTTAAACTGTTTTACTATATTATTCAGTATTCATTTTGATAATATTTATTGGAATTTATATGAATTTATATGTATTTAATTGCAAAGTTCATGACAAACAGTGATGTAACTTCCTGTGTAAGAGTATTTAAAGAAGTGACAATTACAAAAGTTTGTTTCTGAGGAAGGTCACAAAATATTAAAAGTGATTGAAAGCGCTAAAACAATCGTTGTCTGCTTCATTGGATGGTACTGGCATTTCTATTTTTCTTGGTTTTTGCATCGTCAGTGGTGGTGCAGTTTGGTATCCCATGTTCCCTCTCTCTGGAAAAAAAAAATCCCACCTTATCCCTCTGCACAAAGGAGAAAAGTCAACAGATATCACCACCTTTAGACCTATAGCAATCCTATTCCCCTCTCCAAAATACTTGAAAAAATGTATTCAACACAATTTCTAAACTAGCTCCTACATGAAGAACTCCTATCCCTAAATAACATGGCTTCCACTCTGTCTCCATACCTCCCAGTCACCCTTGGTGTACCACAAGGATCTATCCTCCAATAGACACAAACCTATCAAATCTACTGAGTTTGGTCTGTACTCATACCATGTTGCTAAGTCCTTGAACTCCTTACCTGTGTGCCTCATGTCAATACCTTCCCTTCAGTCCTTTAAACCCTTCTGAAAGACTTCCTATCCAAAATGTGATCCTGTTCTTGCTCAACTCCAGGATAAACTATATCCCTAAATATGAACAAACACCTCTCCATACCTTACACCTCCTTACTCTCTCTTCTTCACTGACTTCCTTTACTTACTTACTTACTTACTTACTTCAGTTAATTCCTTTACTTCCTTCTCTTTCTTCAACTAATTTCTCGTAAATATTCTATAAACCTGTTTCTTCTCTCACTTCATGTTGCAATTCCTGTTTGTATTATACTAAGTTACCTTTAATTTCTCTATAAACTGGTTAAAATTTCTCTAAATATTAAATCATTGTCATAGAGATTGTATCTATTCTTAACCAATGGTTTCACATATGACCAGATTCCAAAAGAGTTGCTCTCAGTGTTAAGTCTGGCCCGATCCTGAAAGACCTGCTGTCAGTGTAAGTGACTTACTATGGTGTAAGGCCTATCTATAAACAGGCTTACTATGGGAACCAAATTCCAAATCACCTGCTCTCAGTCTGTGTGGTCATTTATACAGAGAGAAAGTCTTTTGAAATGGGATATTATTTCTAATTTGTTATAATAATTTTATAATAATTTAAACATTAGATGTTTTGTATTATTTTTGAGGACTGTAAAATTATCATTCTTAAAATGTTTTAGTAATACTTTGAAGCTTCTCTCTCCAGGCCTCTGCTAAAAATGGGCACCTACTCAGTCAGATTTTCAGAGTAATGACATGTCAATCAATCAATAAATAAATAAGATTCACTGATAGAGGATATTTTTTTACCCCATCTAAGACAGGCTGAGGAGAAAGCAGATTCCTCTGCTTGTAAGCATTGACATCATAAAAGGTATCGAATGATGCAGTGAAGGAAATTAAAAACATATATTGTGTATCTAAGTACACTGCTTTCTCACAATATTTTTATGACTTTATTAGGGGAAAATGGCCAGTTTTAATGATGAGCAATAAGTTAAAAGTAATTATTTTTCCTTTAAGAATTCACTACATATTGGTGAAAATTTATCATTTAATGTTCCATTTTCCAAAATGATAACTTTCCCAAACAGAATGTTTATTTGTGCAGGATGTAATCTATGTTGATTTTGTAATTCAGATGAAATAAATTGAGACTTTATGAATATTTTATATGTCAGTCATGAATAGTGATATATGGGATCACATGCAATTGCTTTATATTGGCCATATCAAATGCAGGGTTAAACTGCATATTCAAGGCCATGTTGGGGCTGTTGTAAACATAAATTTGATAAATCTGATTGTACAATATGCAAATGAACAGCATAAAGGAACATTTATAAATTTCAAATATATTATTTTAGATACACCACACCTGCTAAGAGGAATAGATAATGTGAGGTCATTTAGTGCAATGGAAGCATGGTTAATATTAAAGTTTGCTGTTATGGCCTTTAGCAGTCTTAATGCACACCTTCTCTGGCATTACCTGATATAAAAATATACAACAGATGTTTTGTTAAATATAGCATTCAACTGTTTTAAGGTAAAACTTTACATCTTTCTGTTAGTGTTATGAAATCATAGGTAAACCTACTAAACAGATTATAATGTAGATTGTAAAAAAACGTTCACAAGATGTTATTCAATGGGTGAAATTTGAATGATAATCTTCCGTATTTATAAAATACTACAAAATGTCATGAAATTATAAGTGTATTTTAATAAATTCTCTAGTAGTAATACATGTCAAACATGTCAAGTAAACAGAGAAAAGTATAATGTTAGAAACTGTCATTTTGTTGTATAGATATTCTATCATTAACTTTTTAGTAGGAATTTAAGTGAAGCATAACTGTGTATTTAAAAATAAATAGATTCCCTATTTAAGTAAACTGACTTAATATGAAAGACTTGATGGATATTATTATTTTTCCTTTAGCCCGCTAAGAAGAATACATTTTTCAGGCCAGCAACTTGGTTATTATGTGATATATCTGTATGGGTCCTATTCAGAAGATACACTTATTAGAAAGTTAAACTTCATATGGTCGAGACCATATGATCAACTTTCCGAAATGTCAAAGCTTTTGAATGGAGATCAAGGTACAGTGGGGATCTGGGAATTTCCTCCTTTACCCACTGTAGTGCAGTTGTGGAGTTGGTATATATAATATTCTGGGGGTGTGAGGGGTGCAGGGAAGCTTGCCCCCTCTCCTGAAAAAAATTTAGATTTTTGTTCTTTTTCGTCGTTCGACTTTTTGGAAAGTTGATCATATGGCTCGACCATATTTAATTTAACTTTCTGTTGAGTCGATCTTCTGAATGCGATCTATCTGGAAGTATCTTTCTCTCTCTCTCTCTCTCTCTATATATATATATATATATATATATATATATATATACACACACACATACATACATATGGGTGCAGCTCACTTTACATATATTATTTATATATATATATATATATATATATATATATATATATTATATATATATATATATATATATGTATATATATATATATATATATATATATGGGTGCAGCTCACTTTACTGAACAATCCTTTAATTAATGAAGTAAACTGTTAGTTCTCTGTTCGAACATTTGTTTTAGTGAACATTTATTTTCCTAAATATCTATTTTGCTGAAGGAGGTAATTGGATTTGTATTAGAGTTTGAAGTGGGGAGTGTTTGCAGATTAGGGTTAGATTAAGGGCTAGGTAAGGGGATAGATTTAGTGCTGCATGCATGTGTTTTTGTATATACTGTGTGTCCAAGCTGTCATGTGTAGTGGTAGTGTTACAGAGAGGGTTTGTTTCTAAGGTAAATTGCTGAGTTAGTGCTAGGGCAGGATTAGGGTTAGCACATTTTACTAAGGTGGGCAGTGAGACTGAGGCAAAGCCCCCCTGCTCACCTTAGTAATGTGTGCTAACCTCAACCTGCCCCAAGCCCTAACACTATGTCTTACCTTAAAAAACACTTTCTGTAAAACTGCCACTACTCGGGAAAACTAGGACTGAATGTTGTGGTACACGGACTGGTGTATAGTTAGCAAAAGGAATTTTTTTCTTTTTGCAATCCTTTGTTATTTCAGTGTTTTCACTGTTCAGTAATTTGCTTCTTTGAAATGGTTTTGTCAATCTTATTTAATGTTTTGACATTTCAAGCAATCATAGTATAATCATATATGTATATAACAACACTGTTCAATCTTAGCCTGTGTACAGGTTTTGCACCAAGTAAATGGAGAGTCATTCCCCTGCATAAGGGAGAACCTATGACAGACCCAGGCAATTACAGACCCATAGGTCTGACCAGCCTCAAATGCAAAGTCATAAAAAGACTTATCATGTAATTAATCAATCAGGACATGGGGAATCTCTAAACATTAAATCCATCTCCTTTTAGATCCATCAATGGCAAGTCATGCTTACTCAATCTGGTGGATTTTTTTGAGAAGGACACCAAAGCAATGGATGAAGGCAAAATGGTACAGACAGCCATACTTTGACCTGACCAAAGCTTTTAACAGAACTTCCTACTCAGGCACAGTAGAAAAGCTAAATAAACTGGGAATAGACCTCTAGGTCACCCACTAGATTGCCAACGGGCTCACAGGTAGGATACAGATAAACAAAATAGAGGAAGATATCTCCACAAGGTGACCAGTCATCAGTGGAGTCTCCCAGGGTTTTGTTCTGGGACCTCTCATGTTAGGGATCTACCTTTCTGAAGTAAAAAACAATACCAAGGGGCTCTGGCTAAGTTTGCAGATGACTGCAAGCTAGGAGCAGTCATTGGTTCCGAAATGACTTCACCGTTATGCAATAAGGTTTGTCTCAGAGAAATAGCTGTCGTCAAAATCATCATTTGAAACTAAATGCCAAAAAAATGCGTTACTGTATCCATTCAGAAGTCTTCAGCCCAAGGGAACTACCACACTGACAATATGCACCTAAGAGTTTACCTAGTTGTTTGGGACTTGAGAACTTATGTGGACAGTAACCTAACTTTTCACTAACATGTCTATTGTTGTAAGTAAGTCCTTCTATATTGCACAGCTTATAAACATGGGGATTGTGTCTAGATCTAGGGATGTCATTGTTCCCCTTTACTCAGCCCTCGTTGGGTTAATTGTGGAATATGATGTTCCCTTTGGCATGTATCTGTTCAGACACATTCCACAACTGGAATGCCCACAGAGATACCTTACTAAAAGAATACAAGGCCTAAACAAATTGTACTACATGGACCGGCTCAAAGCCTTGTCACTATACTCACTATCCCTCAGACTGCTAAGAGGTGACCTGTGTCTGGCATACACTGCATCCGCAAATTCATTACTGATGAATTTACTGCACATCAGCAAATCAAATGACATCAGAAGTACACTGTCTAGGGATCTAAACCTCTTCTGCAACATCAACAGAATGGTTTGGAGGGACAGGCATATTTCGCAGAGGATGCTAATGCTATGGAAAAGACTACCCAGCCACATAAAACAAAGTTCATTATTGTCCATTTTCAAGTGCAGCTTAGATCTATGGATGGGAAACAGAAACTTTATCCTAGGACTGCCCTCTGTACTACTAATGGACAGATGTAGCTGCTAAATTTTTTATCCTGTGTGTGGGTCCCCTCAAACTATCTATGGTATGATCCTAGTTATTCTCATTAGGGGTAATATATAATTATCAATCATGGGATGGGTAAGGCCAGTCTATAACTAACTGGGATAGGTTATTTCAAGCACAGAAAGGGAACTTGGCTAGGCTTAAAATGACCTGCAAGGGCAACTATCCTACTACTTACCTAAGAACCTATATACCTATATATACATACACACACACAGACACACAAACACACACACACATATATATATATATATATATATATATATATATATATATATATATATATATATATATATATATATATATATATATATATAGATATATAAAACAACAACTGTCCAGCACAGAAAAAAATGGAATAACAGCTCCAGTACAAACCAGCTGTAATGTTCCAAATCACCTTCCAGGAAATACCACAAAACACTGCAGAGCATCCGGATATCAGAAATAAAATAATGAGCAGGCAATTTCAGTCACAAAAAGTTTTTTAATATACAATTCTATTGCTTAATATTTAGGCTATATAATTCAAAGCTCAAATGATGGTGACTGTCAAGCAGTACAGACCGGTTTCGCCCACTGGAGTCTTCAGTGCAATTTGGAACAGGCCAACTTCACCATTTAAATAACTTAGGCTTAAAGAGACAGTACCCATTTCATCCAATGCTTATAAATAATCTACAGCGACATTATCATAGGATCATAGGAAGTTACTAGGCTAATGGCCCTGGGTCCCTTACAAGCCTAGCCAAACGTTTATCCCCAAAATAAACCTCAGTAAGCACCTGTCGCCCCCTGTCAATGAGGGGCAAAGGTGGAACCCCCTGGGACAAATGTGTGGTTTCCCATCCACTTATCAAGGTTGCACTTGAAGAAGGTCAGCAAGATACTCTGTTTGACATGTATGGGAAGTCTCTTCCAGAGACAGGGCAGCCTCTGCGAGACCAACCTATCTCTCCAGCAGGTTTTGTTGATGTCACATATTAGATATTGGCCTATTGAGTGGGTATTGCGTGAAGAGTTAGACTTATGGATATGGAGCATCTCTAGTAGGGCAGGGTCTAATATTGCCTTGTAAGCGAGACACAGATCATCTCTGAGCAATCTGTATGATACTGAGTAAAGTGATAGTGATTTGAGCCTGTCCACATAAGACAGATGTTGGAGGCCATGGATTCTCTTTGTGAGGTATTTCTGTGGCCTTTTCAGTTGGTGCAGGTGTTTGTAGAGGTACATACCAAACGGGGCATTATACTCAATTACAGACTTAATGAGGGAGTAGTACAGAGAGGGAATAACCTCCTTTTTTCTGGATGCAATCTCTTTACTTATGAGATGAACCAAGTAGAAGGCTTTTCTGACCACTGCCGTCACATGATGGTCGAATGTGAGATTGTTGTCAACCTGAGTACCCAGGTCTCTCACCATGGGTTGTGTGCTTAGGGGGTTGCCGTTGATGTGGTAATCAGTAGGGGCTGTATTTTTGTCGAATGGTATGATAATACATTTTTTTGCATTTAACCTAAGGCCATGACTTTGGCACAAGTTATTTGTAGCTTTGAGACCCTCTTGCAGTATGTTAATGTCATTTGGGGAGACAATGACAGTACCCAACTTACAGTCATCTGCAAACTTGGTCAGCCACAGGCCCTTGGTCTTTGCCTGGACCTCTGAGAAGTAGATGCCAAACAGTAGGTGTCCCACGACAGATCCCTGGGGAACACCACTAGTGAGAGGTATACTGTCCAAAGTCGTGGCACCTATTTTGACCTTGTGGGTCCTATCACTGAGCCAGTTGGTCACCCATCTGATGAGATAGGGATTAACACCAAGTTGTGTTAGCTTTTCAATGATGTCCGAGTGAGGGACTGTGTCTAAGGCCTTGGCTAGGTCAAGGTAAACTGTATGTACTGACTTTCCCTCATGCAGGGCATTGGTGATGGTCTCAAAGATGTCACCTAGGTTCAATAGGCAAACTCTGCCCCTGATAAATCCAAATTGGGTGGGGTCGAGTGTTTGGAGATTGCCTATGTCCTTGTTTATGAGATCCATAATAATACGCTCCATGGCTTTACAGATCAGACTTGTCAAGCTAATGGGACGATAGTTTTCTGGGTCAGTAGTGGCACCACCTTTGTGCAAGGGCATGACAATGGCGTTCTCCACTCTGCTGGAATGAAGCCTGTAATTAAGGCTGTGGTTGAATAGGGTGCTCAGTGGTGATGTTAGTTCTTGCTGGAGACTGTGCAGAATACAGCCTTGGATATTATCAGGTCCCATGGAAGCTGTGTTCTTTGCCTTGGATAGGACCTTTAACACTTGATCTACGAAGATGTGAGGTGTGGGACAAGTATCAGGGATGTCATCTGGGCCTTTGGGGGGCAATAAGGGGGTGAAGTTTGCACTGAACCTATCAGCTAGTAGGTTGCTTAAGTCAGCAGGATCATTGTAAGTGGTACTAATAAAAAGTACTAATAATTAGTACTTAATAATAATTAATTAATTAATTAATTAGTAACTTAATAATTAATAATAATTAGTAAGTACTAATTCGGAACAAACTTGGACTTTGTCATGGAGGTTCCTAACATAACTGAAGAAGGACTTGTGGGTTTCCCTTTGTTTCAGAAGCTGGTTTCAACTTAAAATTGGCTTTGGAGTTTTTCACTAGTGATCTAAATTGCTTGTTGAGGCAGAGGAGGGAGATTTTCTGATTAGGAATTTGTTTCTTTTTACACTTGGGCAAAAGTTTCTTCCTTTTGTTGTAAAGCCTGTTAATAGAGGATCCAAAAACTCCAAGGAAAGGGTGCCACAGAACCAGGAACCAATAAAACCACAACAGGCACCCAAAGAGGCAGAAGGTAATAATAAAACACGAGCCTGTAGGTGTAAGCAGCAGCAGGTTTAATCACATAAACGCCACACAATACAAAGCGTTTTCGTCCACCAGACTTCCTCAGATGTAAAATGAAAGAATGAAGACTGTGCCTGCTTATATACCCCTCCCAATCTAATTAGTAGTTAAAACAATTGTTTAATTGACACCAATTAAATCCTGTAACTAAAATATTCATGACAACCTACCAACTTTCCACAAATACAGATGAAAGTAGATAAAAACATGCACATTTTTTAAAAGAACTTTAAAATAAATATATAAATACTAAAACCATCACAATGTGTTGGACAGATAAATAAACTTGAATCAAAAATCAACAAAAAGAACTTGCAAAACATTATATATACTTATTTTATAGTTTTGCAGCTCTCATTTTTAAAATAGGGGCAATGGATATGTATTCATTCAGCCCTGGGAATCTATTGGCTTCCAATAACAACTGCCAAAATATTTCTCTCACTAATTTTATTATTAAGCAACAGGTGGAAGAAAAATGTCATGTTATTTTTAAAAGGAAGTGTGGCAAAATAGATAGGGATTTGAGGGATTACAGACAGAAAAAAGCATACCCGTACCCTAAGAATGACAAATTTGGTCGAAAAAATAATTTTTTTGATAAATCTGGACCACAACACAGTACTTATTCCTCTTGGGAATGGTGGGGGATGGTGTTGAAAGCCTTGGTGAGATCTAGATAAGCTGTGTGAACCACCTTACCCTCATCTATGGCTTTGGTGACTGCTTCAAAGAAGTCAGTCAGGTTTAGTTGACATAATCTGCCTTTTACAAAGCCAAACTGGGTAGGGTCCAGAGTTTGAAGATCACTAATGTCTTTGTTTATGAGTTCCATGATGATACATTCCATGGCCTTGCAGACCAGGCTCGTCAGGCTAATGGTGCGGTAGTTCCTGGGGTCTGTCGTGGCTCCCCCTTTGTGGAATGAGATAACCGTCATGGTGCGCCATTCAGTGGGCACAAAGCCTGAGGTAAGGCTATGATTGAACATGGTACTTAGGTAGGGTGCCAGTTCATTCTGTAGTCTGTGTAGAACGCAGCCTGGGATATTGTCAGGTCCTATGGATGCTATGCTCTTGGCTTTGGAGAGTGTGTTTTTTACCTGTGCAGCCATGATTACAGGAACTTTGCATTCTTCCAGTATAGAGATGGGCCCACTAGGGGGTGAGAGGGGGGTAAAGTTAGCACTGAACCTATCTGCCAGGATGCTGGCAATATCAAATGGTTCTGTAGATTTAGTGCCATTGTGCTGAAATTCAGAACAGATCTGAGTGTTGCCATTGAGATTCTTGACATAGCTATAGAATGCTTTGTGGCTGTCTTTAGAATCAGTGGCAATTTTGTTTTCGTAACTAGCTTTGGAGGATTTTATGAGGGATCTCAGCTTCTTACTGAGGTTGACCACAGAGTTCCTCCAGTCATGGGATTTTACTCTTTTTTGCAACAGTTTCTTTCTTCTGTTGTAGAGTTTGTTTATGGCAAAGGACCACCAGATTGGCTTCCTTTTTTTGGAGGATAGCATCTTGGTTCTGTTGGGGATAGCATGATCCATGCACTCGTGTAAGTGCTTATAAAGTGCCTCTATTGTCCATCTGCATGGGTGTCATGAAGTTTGCCACTTCTGTCTTAAGAAGTGTGAAGTTGGCTTTGGGGAAGTTTTTTACGGTGGTTTCCTTAATTGGGGGTGGGACGGGATGTGGATGTCTAGGGTGATTAGCTTGTGGTTGGATCTGACCAACAAGGAATTGTCCTCTGGTGTGGAACACCGGTTGCCCATGTTGGTAATGACCAGGTCTAGGATATTGCTGCCCCTGATGGGAGTATGAATAAGCTGATCCAACGCATTGGAATTTATGAATTCCAGAAAACGTTGAGCAAAAGAGTTGGTACATGAGTAGTTTTCCCAGTTAATGGTGGGGTAGTTGAAATCACCCATTACTAGGGTGTTGGGTTGTACCCTAATACTTTCCAGTTTATCTAGAAATGAGGAGTGGGAATCCTGGGGCATGGTGGGGGGTCTGTAGCAAGCTACAATTTGGATTGTGGTCTTGCCCAGAGTTAGTTGCACTTGGATAAGCTCGGATGCATTATGCTGTGCAACTAGCCTGGAGGTGTGGATATCCTTAATGAATATGGACACACCTCCACCTTTAGTGCTTCCTTCCAGGTTAGGTGGCCGAAAGGTGTGGTATGAATTATAGCCTGGTAGTGCAGGGGTGCTCTCTGGAGCTTTGAACCAGGTCTCTGTCACTGCACAAATATCAATGTTTGCCATTTTAAGGAGTGCCTCGAGTGAGTGCATTTTGAGGTTTAGACTTCTAGCATTGAGTAGCATTACTCTCAGATTTTGCTTGCTTGTACCTGTTACGGTGGTGAATTTGTCATTTGAACCTTGCCTAAAAAGGCACTATAGGGGTGGCAAGAGCCTTAGCCAGTATCTGGAATCCCAAGGGCGACAGGTGCAGGTGATCTCTGGCAAAGCATCATGGTCTGTCGATCATGTGGTCCCAGGCAGACAAATACTGGATCCCCTTAGAATGACACCAGAAGCTTAGCCAATTGTTGAAGTCAATCATTTTGTCCTTGTACTGTGGTATCATTCTGGGTGATGGCAGGATGCTACTCAGGGCTAGGGTCATACCTGCCTGGGCTACAAGACTGGAGAGCTCCTCCATGTCTCTTTTCATGTAGTCCAGGGAGGTACGTCTCAGATCATTCACACCAACATGGACAATGACAGTCTCATATTTGTACTTGTTGTGGAGTGACCTGAGTGCATGCGTTATGTGGTGGATCCTGGCATCTGACAGGCAGCTGACAGTAACTTTCTCCTTGTTTAGCCTGGTGAGTGGAACATCAGTGTGCCTGACTACAGAGTCTCCTATGACTAGAGTGTTGGGTACATTGTTATGCCTTATGGGCTGTGGTTGAGTGGCACACTGAGTTTGTGGGCTATGTGTCATTTGGGCTGTGTTGGGGGGGTGGATTTTGCTTGCGTTTCTGATTTGGAGGTCCCTGATGCTTGGGCAGGTTTTTATTGAGAGCCTCCATGAATGTAGGTGTGTGTTTTGTGTTTCTATGTGTGTGTTTTGGTGGTGTAGGTTTTGAGGGACTGTGTGATGAGTGTGGTGTGGTGCAAGTGTTTACCTTCTCCTCTTGACTGCCTAGTCCAGTCTTGGGTGAAGAGAGCTTTGCTTCCAGTTTGGCTATATAAGTGCATCTCTCACAGGTTGTAGTGTTGGCTATAACTTGGATGGCTGTCTTGCCAACTGTCAGTTGCATCTGGAGTAATTCCAGTCTTTAATGAAGATAGAGACTCCACCACCCTTAGTCTTTCTGACCTCATTTTGAGATCAGAAAGTGTGGAATGAGGTATAGCCATGTAAGGCAGGGGTGCTCTCGGCCACCCTGAACCAATTTTCCATGACTACACAGACCAGCATCTTCCAATGTGAGGACGGCCTCCAGTGAGTGCATTTTCAGATGAAGGCTCCTAGCATTGAGCAGCATGACCTTCAATTTGCTTTTTGACAGATCTTTCATGTTGGAAGATTTGTCTTTGGGACATACCCTAAAAAAGGAACAGCATGGCAGGCAGGAGCCTTGCCCAAGATCCGGAACCCCAGGGGTGACAGATGGATGCCATCTCTGGCAAAGCAATGAGGCCTATCAACCACGTCATCCCAGGCAGACAGATACTGGATCCCCTTGGAAAGACACCAGAAACTAAGCCAATTGTTGAAGTCAGTGAGTTTTTGTTGGTATTGTGGCATCATTCTTGATGAAGGTAGCTGCTCAGGGCTAGGGTCACACCTGCCTGGAGTGCATATTCTGAGATCTCAATCATGTCTCTTTTCATATAGTCCAGGGAGGTACGTCTCAAGTCATTCACACCAACATGGACAATAACAGTCATATTTGTACCTGTTGTGGACAGATTTAAGTGTGTAGTGATGTGGTGGATTCTAGCACCTGACAAGCAGCTGACCATGACCTTCTCCTTGTTGAGCCTGGTGAGGGGGAACATCAGTGTGTCTCACTACTGAGTTGCCAATGACTAGTACGTTTGGTTTATTGTTATGCCTTATGGGGTGATTGGTTTATTGTTATGCCTACTGGGCTGTGTTTGTGAGACACTGGTGTGTTGACTACTTTGTGCGATGAGATTAGCATTGTGTGTGGAATGTTTTTGAGTGTGTTTTGGGGGTCTCTGTTGTTTAGATAAGTTTTTGTTGAGGACCCCTGCACAGGTTGGTGTGTGGGTCTGTGGGTGGTGTGGTACTTGTACTGGCAATCTCCTCTTGGTCAGGAGTACTGACTGTGGTGTGAGAGAGCATGGATTCCAGCTTACTGATGTAGATGCATCTCTCGCAAGTAGAAGAATTATGTACTAGGAGAAAGGGACAGTCCATGAACATAAGGCAGTTGCTACACTGTCTCAGTATGTCCATGTCAACCAGACTGGCAGGGGAAACTGTAGGGAATTGTCCAGACATAGTGCCCTAAATACTTGGTGCACTTAGGGATAGCAGGGTTTGATGAGTGTTTGTCCACAAAAACCCTAAATGTAAAATAACTGGCCTGAAGCACAAGTGCTAAAACCAAAACTAAGATACTTAGGATAGCAGACAAATTTAATCAGGCTACTAACAAGCAGTAATAAGTGCAGAAGAAGAGCACTTGAATACTTAACAGCACACAGAACAGCAAACTAAGGTAATAAAGAAGGCAGAAGACAGTTACAGTAAGAGCAGCTGAATAAAATATAAATACATTTTTTTTTTGTTAGTGGAGAGGGATGGAATAGAGCAAGATTAAGAGACTACAGGGGTTGTCCTTCCCAAATGCTCTCTCTGTACACAGTGGATAGAGCTGAAGAGATGGGACTGGTAGGAGTGTCTGAAATCAAAATATGATCTCACTGTACTCAGTTGATTGAGCAAATGAGATGGGCCCAGGGTGTTAAAACATAAATTTACCGGAGGGGCAGGCAATTCCAAAACCACCAAGATTAATACTACAACAAGAACAGGGCAGGGGGGTGGGAAACTAACTGCAGAGAGACCACAATATTCAATGAAACAAATAAATAAAATGCAATGCTATCTGTAACAGTGCAAGTGCAGAACAAAGTATACTTAACTCAGCTTGTACTTCAGTTGATTGCAGATAGATAGCAGCCAGCCAAACAGCTCAGATATTGAGCAGAAATAAACACACAGACATGTGACTAAAACTTATAAGTTTATTAAAAACAAATCCCACCAAAATAAACTGAAGCACTAAGAAAAATATATATACAATATATCAAAAAGAAATAATTTAAACCCAAAAATAATATTCATAATCAATATACAATATACCTAATTACTAACAAAAAACAAAATAGACATATCTGCTACCAATTATCATTTAAGCCAGGTCTATATAAAGCATACAGGTTAACTATCCATAACCATTCTTTCCTATTTAACAATTTGTGTTTGGAAGCTTCCGATAAACTCCCACCCCTCACAGAATCCAGCCCAACAAAATCAAAATGTGCCATAGAATGTATTAATTTATGCTTATATAGGACACTTTTCTCTCTCTTACAGTTAATATCACTTAAGTGGTTAGCTAAACTATTTTTAAACATTCTAGACATCTGGCCCACATAAAAGGCCCACATTGACCTACGGCCATGTATACCACCCACTCAGTATTACAGTTGATAAGTTGTCTAATGTTGAAAACCTTAGGGGTATTCACCAGCATAAATTATTTGCTTTTGGATATAATTTTGCAGTAAACACAGTTACCACAATAAGTGGAGGCAGTGATAACATTTCAAACATTATAACTTTCTCAGCCAGATGTACAATAGCAGTTAATGAATTGTTTATTATTGAGATGATTCATTCATCAGAAGTTCACTGTGGTGCTTTCCTTCTTTATGCACATCCATCTTTAAGTCCTGTCCTTATATCAAGGTACACAGTGCACCAATGATCTGTACCCACTTCACCTATGTCTTGTTAGGGTTAAAGGGATTAAATGATTCCCATTTTCCCTAACATAGAAGGGTGTCATAAGAAATGACTTCTTTTCTTGGACATGTTAACTATGAAACACCACAAAATGAAGTGCCTGTTTTCAGGGTCAACACAGATGTACTCTGATAAAATGACCTTCTGAATCACACTGATTTTCTTTAAGTATTTATATGTTAATCAGGTAAGTGAAGGGCAAGGGTAAATTGAACATATACATGGACAGTTGAGTGTAGCTAATCAAGTAGCATGTTTTTTTAGAATATAGGAGGATACCTGAGGACTTGGAGAAAACCCATGCAGCCATAGGGAGAACATGCAAAACTCTACACAGCCAGTAACTGAAGGCCAGCATTGAACCCAAAGGCAAAGACCATACTACTAAGCCACTTGGTACCCATTTTACAAGTGGTGCCACAGTTTTCAAGTGCAGACTGACAGTCAGGTACGAGGATTCAGAATGAAGCTCATTAGCATAGCTGGCCTTAGGCATAGGCCAACTAGGCGGCCGCCTAGGGCGCCGCTTTAGTAGCGGCACTTTTCCAGTATTTATTTGGTGTGGGTAGACCAGGATGGGGGCACTGAGTGGTGTGGTGGGGGCTGCCGTGGTGCCCTTTTGCCTAGGGCACCAGTTGACCTAAGGCCGCTCCTGCTCATTAGCAATGTTTTTGCCTACAGGCTCTATGCAAAACTGCCAGAGGACAACTTGACGTTCATGTACTGTGCCTTTCTTAATTTGATATTTTGAGTTTATAGGTAGTTACTAGGCATGTGGTTCAGGAGATCATTAAGAAGCATAGCCCAATTTCCCAATTGGCCCCGAGCACTGTCTGGTTAAAGGATTCACTCATTCACACTGTAAGCAAATAAAAGCTGAGTAACTCAAACCTTGCACTACAGGACGCAGCTCATTAGCAACTCATAGCCTTAATCCTCTGTGCTAAATGCCAAACAGGAAATTCTGTTTTAATTTCATCTCCCTTATTATCAGATAGCAGTTTGTATCCATTTAAATGTGTTCACATGTAATTACCAGATAAGCAATCAAGGAGACTATTCCAATTTCCCAAAAAGCCTCAGAGCACTGTTTGGTTACACAACCTCTTCAGAGCCACATGGTGGGCTGATGAAGGCTGAGGAAATCAAACTCTGGAGCACAACTTGCCAACAGGTCAAAGTTTCAGTTGTCTTCATTGCTAGATGCTCATCAGTGGCTTACAATGGCTTTGTTCTCTTATCCTAACCCCCAACATTGGTTTGCTACAGCGTCTAAAGTACAGACTTGCTCATCTTCATTCATTCTTTTACAAAGAAACAAACTAAGTCAAGTGGTTTAATTGTTTCACCATATCACCTAATGCTGAATATAAGCCTTTGCCAGTTTGAATCCACATGCGTCACAGTGCAATGAAGAGAATATTACTGGTGCAAAGCTATTAATACCACCACATGTGGCCACTGATAGCTGGTCCATGAATATAGTCATATAGCACAGCCAGCTATTTATTAGTTATTGTAGTTCAGAGAGAATTATGCCAGTCTCTAACTGAGAGTGATAGAAAACAGACTTTGCTACTGAAAGTGGTTAGGTGGTGGGTGAGCCTAGATGTTATAATTGTGTTTGGTAATGCAATCAGTAGTTAATCAGAATGCAGGTGAAGGGTGGCGAGCCTCTATCTTTACTTACTGGGTTATCAGGGTGATCATAGTGTGGTACCTGAGGGATAAACTTCCCTACAGATTCATAGGGTCATAGGTGAATACTAGGCTATCAGTTTGAAGACTGTTACATATCTAGCCAATAACCAGAGGTCAGAATCAAACTCTCTACCTTGCAGCATCCAGAGGACTGGCAGTCCTTACTCAGGGTATACTGCACAAACTGGCCTGTAAAAATGTAAGAACTGCATTATATGTGCATTCTGTAGCATGTGGCATGTCTGCTTTGATAAACTGTTTCCTGCTGCATAATGCACCTTTGTATAAGTGTCACATTTGGTGCACTGATTCTACTTTTGACTATCCACTAGGTGGGTTTTGCCAGGCTGGGGCACGCCTCTGCATTCAGCTTATAATTTACACCTCCCATGCTAATCCAGCGAGGGTTGGGTGAAGCAGGCTGTGAATTTGAACTCTAAGTCTGGCACTGGCAACTGTGGGATTTTAAAGCAGATACGTCATTTTCCATTTTTCAAAAAAAAAATTAACAAATCAGTTTTAATCATTATCTGTTGTATGGTTTCACTGCTGACATATTTCAAATAGCATAGTGTGCGTGTATAAACAACCACACTTTTTTGTTTTTTTTTTTCTCCCCATTTGTTATCATGACAGCTGTCCCAGTGCCCCATCTCCATGCTGGATCTGCCAACTATTCCATTTCCCTTGGACTAGCATCAAATTTAAAGCCAGGGTCAGTGTGAATGCTAAGTGAATCCTGGTGGTTGTGCTGTCCTACTATCTGCCAGGGAGTTTTTGCTACTTTTGGCCTACCCCATTCCTCCCTGATGTATGTGCTTGAATGTTGGCAAGGGGGTTTGCACTTGTCAGATCACACCATTTGGCTTCACACTTCTACATGGAGCCATTGTTGGCAAACTGCACCACCCCCTTAGCTGAAGCAAACTGCAACTGGTTTCCCAGCCTTTACCAGGAAGCTCTTATTGTTTTGCATGCCTGCAGGTATGTCACCCCCCCCCCCAAAAAAAAATGGATGAGCCCATCCTCCCTGCTGCTCTATCAGGCACCCAATAATAAAACCCGGGTTGACTGGGCTGTTGTCAGGCCTTTATCCCTGTATGCTAACAGAGCAGTACTAAACAGATAAATTGTGGTATACATATACAACCTTCAACATAAACATTTCTTTAAATCACTTCATGAATTTGATATCATTTCCATTCCTTACGTAGAGTTAATTATTTTCTTATAACCCCAAATGAAATGATTGCATTACTTTTGTGCAGTCTTGTTTACAATACCACAGACACCATGTTCATAATTTTTATGGAGAATCTATGGTCAAAACATACTGCATTTCAACAGCTACACAGTTTACAAGTGAACATTCAACACTACCAAACATGTTAAAAGTGTTAAGAATAATTATGAAAGTTAAACAACAGGGGGTGGCAGAAAATGTAATGAAAACATTTTGAGAATGTTATTTAGTTTTGCTTACTGAAGTGCTTTATGTTGAAATAATTTTGAACCATAATATACATTATACAAACACAGCAGGTTTAGCAATAATTTTATTTTATACAGTTTCCTGTCCCGCCTCCCTTGTGGGGCTACTGTCTCTAATGAACATTGTCTGATCTCATCCCAAGTTTGAACTTTTATTGGCCTTGAGCCACTTGCTTGGTTTATGCTAGCTAATCATTGTGTAGTAGCCAATGGAGGGGCATCTCTGGCAGCTGTTCTTGCAAGGGAGACCGGTAGTGCTTTAAGTAAGGTCTGCAGTGATGCAGTATCTCCCTTAAGTGCTGTTATGAAAGGAAAGGGACTGTATATTATCATATGTTTAGTCAATGTGGAGCCACTATTTTTCCGTAGAAACTAAGCTGTCACCAAATACACATCAAACTATTACAAAAAAAGACAGCCAATGGCTGAGAATGCAGTCAGTTCAGTTCATTTTATGGCTTCAACAGTTGTCATAATCATAAACTCAGATACATAAATCATCACAGTTTTAACTTTTCACTAATAACAAAAGAATAATTGCATACATATCTCCTCCCCTTTTCCTATACTTTAAATTCTAATGATTTCTTATTTTATGTCTGTTGTAAAATAAGCCAATGTCAGCTCTTTTACAGTAAAATGTATTATCTATATTTAACAAAACATTGCAGATTTTACTTTAATCACCAGTGACATGATGTTTCCAGATTGACTATATTTTGGAAAAAGGCTCTGATCTCAATGTATTTACCACACTCTATAGCAGTACATGCAATGAGTTTTCTTTTTTCCCTTCATGACAAAAAGAAAAGGCAGCTTTTCTATTGTTTGCTTCTTTTTACAAATATTACCATGATACAACTTAAATTTAAACTTTATATTAATTAATGCAAGTTTCCAATAGTTTATGTTTATATAATTTGTGTTGTTTGCATTTTTTATTCTTTGCATATAATTATTACAAAGAGACTATGCCTTCTGCATCTTTATGTATCATCCTTCCTTCTAAAAGGTTTAATTATATTTTTTAATCCTTGATAAATATGCTTTACTCACCGCAATATTTTGTATTCAGTATTTGCCAAGGATTTTGCCAACAATTACCTGATCTGAGTTTTGGAAGTAAATGCATAACAAAATATTCACTTATTTTTCTCCTGCAACACCTATTTAATTAAATTATCCTTATTTGCCTTATATGTTTGAACCAGCTGATGATGACCTTTAAATCCAAATTTATTTATTCCTTTAAAATGTTTAATTTCACTCTTAAACAAATTGTCAGAAAAGATTTTGGGAACCTTAGTAAGTACTTTAACATTTTATAAATGCTTTTCAATCGTTTTTTTCCCCTGCTTTTGTGCCAAAATCTCAGATCCAAATGGAATCAGGCTTAATGCTATTGCTCTCATTGTTTCCAACAAAGATCGCATGTAATCATCTACTCCATTGTCACACTTTATTTGTCTGTATGTTACCTTGTCAGTCCTTTTTTAATAAAATATTCACTTTGTTTGGTCCATATGGTATCCGATGTAGAAATCAGGCCCAGGTATTTATAGACCTTTATAGGGACTGTATTTTCCATTCTGTCATTTTTAATTTCTTTATTTCTTTCAATATTTATCTTTAACTCATACTCCATGACTATTTTTTAATTCATTTACCTGGCATTTAATTGCTGGAAGACTCAGAATTTATTAATAATCTAATCTACCCCATAACTCGTATTCTTATTTTTTTTTTTCTATTTTAGAATACCTTCCCTTTTCTGAGACACATTTTCTATAATTTCATTAAAATATAATATGAGGAGCTAGGAAGGGGTGAGAATATATTCCTGCTTCATGCCTCTGTTTGACAGAATCTAATCCATATATTCATATTTTGAGTTTTCTGTAGATATAACACTGCTACTATTGTATAGTTTTATAATAACATCCAATAATTCACCTAGATAACTTTCCCTTTTCATCATTTCCTAAAGCATTTTTTCTTATTAAGATTATTCATTTCTTGTTCCATGTCTATCATCTGGTCAAATAACTTTTGTTTCCTTAAATATATTTCTAAGTGACATGTTAGTAGATTGAATATGCTGCTCTTCAATTGAATTACCCTCTAAATATAGATGAAGCTATTTCAAGGAAGCAGTAAGGAATATAATTGGTCTATACATATTAGACCTATTATTTTCTCCCTTTTATGTATTAGAACTATGATGGCTTTCATCTTTGAGTTTAGAAAAAGTCCAAGGCACATCACATAAGTTGGAGCATAACATTTTCATCCATTCTTGTTTTGCCAATTTTAAGACTTTATTTTCTAATTTCTTCTGGTATTTGGTCATTATTATTCTTTAATTTCATTAAAACTTCAAATATTCTTCTTTCAGTGAATTTATCAGTTATCATCTTTCTCCTTCCTTTCAGAAAATTTAATTTCTAATCATTCATGTCTTCATTTTTAAAATTTTCTCTAAAGAATTCATATCACTATCTAGTGTTAATTAATCTGTCATCAGTCATTTTTATTTTCCTTGTGTCTTCCACCACTAACCTGTAAACTCTTTTTATTATATTTAGATATTATTACATCTGGTCTTTCTTGCCATTTATTTTTATAATATTTACATTTTGGCAAACATTAGGACTTCTTATCTTTAACTAGTACTTAATATGTGCCACAATTTTCTTTTTTTAAACTCTTACACAAAACAACTTTTTAATCCCCTCCTTTCACCTATTCTACATTTCAGGAGGTTTACTTTAATTTCTTGAATATTTTTTGGTAAATCTTTGAGTTGATGTTTGCAATTTCCTCTCTGTTGTGAACTTTGTTTATCACATATCTCACTAACTCTGCAGTATTATATATAAACTGTATTTCATATTTCCAGTTTGCATGTCTCCAATTAACTCTTACCAGTTTTCCATTTTTCTTTTTACATCTAGTTTAAAAATGATCACTTTCTGTTCTGATATGTACAATCAGATTAAAAAATTCTGTTAACTATTTTTGTAATATACAGTCGCCCCACAGTACCACCATTTCTTGAACAATAAATAACTACTGCAGCTTTCCAGTCTTTAAATCAATTGCAGATAATGAGATCATGTTTCTCTACAAATTTCAAAAACTATCTCCCTGATCTATATACTTTTTATATCTGTTTATTTCCTTTCCAAACATTTATACTATCTGCTGCATTTATGTCACACAAAAATATAACCTTTCCTTTGTTCTCCGTCACTTGTATTACATTATTGTCATCCTCCCTTTCCTTATTGGACAACTAACCTAATTTTGTTTAGGAGGTTTGTAAATATTTTAACAAATGTGTTCCATCATTAACAATTCTATTAATATATATTTTCTGCCTTTTTGATGAATTTTTTTTTAGTTAGTTAGTTGTATTTTGTTACTGGGAATGTCTCACTGGGTCATGTAAAACCCCTTTTCAGCAGAGAATTAGGAAGAATGTCTTTGACCTTGAAACTTTTGGTATCTAGTCATGATAGGACATGAATACAGTTTTCTTAAAAATGAATGTCTGTCACTTTTTATCTACCATGTATATTCTTATTCAGTTTTTATGTGTGACATGGTAAAACCTGTATAAAACTTTCACAAACTTGGTGATTTTAAAAGATTCTGCTATCTTTACTATATAAAAATCCAATTTATTATCATTAAGTTCACACAACTCTTTCTAGAAGTCTAAACATGCATTATATGTGTGCAATGGACATTTATTTGTTCAAAACACACACAAGTAGAAAGTGCTTATGTGCTCAGACATACATGTCTCAGCTTAAGTTAAAATGTAATCCATTTGTATTTAAACATTAATAAAAACTTAATTTCAGTGGTAGCACTATTCTTAACAGATTGATAAAAGTTTCATTTGACTATAAACAAAGATGCATTCCTTTCAATGATTCCACACTATTTTATTTCTGCAATTTAAACAATGTTGAATCAAATGTAGAATACTGTTTTTAGCATAGTCAGAGCAAATACTGTTCAACTTAATTTAATTTAATTTCTTTTCATGTACTGGGTCAGTTATTGCAGCCTTAAAGAATGATGGAGCTATAACAAATTTTCTTTAGAGGAGTATGTCTCTTAGTTCATATCTAACCAAGATGCCCCACACGATTATTAAAATGTGAAAATTTTTATCTGTTGCCATGGCACCCTCTGTTATCTAGTGAGACAGCTAGGCCCAAACAACCATTAATGCAGGACAGTCATGTATTAGCTAGGCCAAAACAATCATTAATGCAGGACAGTCATGTATTATGTCCAGTTTTCTTTTACTGTTACAGATTGTTCCTCTGCATTATCCCTTTGGTCTGTTTCAGCTGTTGCTGAGTGCTCCATTGTTCTATTCTCAAGATGCCTCAGTCACTCCATTTATATAGGCCACGTTTAATACTTTCTCAGCCACTTAATTGCACTGACTGCTGTACATTCTTCCACTGCTTTTGCTAATTCCTTCACTTGCCTGAACCAGATTGCAATGCATTCTATCTCAGTTAACTACCTCAGGCAAGTTACGTCACTGTCCTCTTCTACTTTTTCACCTCATGCTATTCCTTTAGTTTGTTCAACGTCTCTTAACTTTGCTGACTACTAAGAGGCTATCAGAAGTAATCACTACACTACAAAATGGAAGCTTGTAGCTAACCAACAAAAGAGGGCTAATGGCAGTGAGAGTTTAATAGTCTCGCCTAGCTATTTCACTATATGGTGCACAGCTTTAGCATGGCATACTTTATAAAAAATAAATGTTGTTTCTTCAGACTAATAAAATTTAAGCAACACAGCATTCCCTCTGTTGCCATGTTCTGCTTAATGGATGTAACATCACCAGACGTTCATTAACTTGCATTAATCATTGAAAATGCAATCATATTTCCTTTAGTTGTTTTTAAGAGACTGGATCTCTTCTTGGACTCTGATCACTGATATCAGATATAGAAGGGTAATCAGTATAGAGGCAGACTTTTAACAGGACATTAAACCAGTTGTCTCTGGTTGGTAAGTAGAAAAGCATTTTAGTGTACAGTTTTAAATTATTCATAGATTCATAGGTAGGTACTAGTCTATTGGCCCTAGGGCCTATATAAGCCTAGCCAAAAAGGTATCCTGGCTTTCGCCACCCAAGAAAATTATTTTCTTGTGCCCCTGTCGAGCACTGGATTAGTCCTGCTGGATCATATTTTTAATATTTATTTATGTTTTAGAGATAACCTTTACAGTTTCTGTTGTGTAGTAATATTAAACCACAGTTAAAAATTCCTCACTGTATCTCATCCCAGTGTAGTTTAATTAGTGAATAAAACATTTTCATTAAAACGTATTCTGAAGAACATGGAACCCCAGAGCAGTTGATTTTCATTTCCCAAATTCTCAAGAGAGTTAGCTTTCATTAGTCAACAACTGAAGGTATACACTTTAACATACAATATACTTACATTGTTACCCTTGAAAAAGTAAATATTGTGATCCCTTCTGTCATAAAATGCAGTATCAATTGGACTTGGAACACCAGGAAATCCATCAGTGATCAGTCGTGGGAATCTCTTGCCTTGTTGGTCTTCTGTGTCGGCTCTGTCATTATCTGGGTTATACTGCCAGTATTGTGTACCTTTAAAAGAAGCATAGAGAGAAAAATGTTCCAACTTGTACGCTGTTGTAAAGGTATTAATGAATACTCTGTGTTGACTGAACTTAAAGACAGATTTTTGTCAAAACATTATAGCACAAGTTATTATTAAAAGTAAAGTAATTTTGTAAAAAAAAAAGTAAAGGGAAGTCAAAAGAACTAAGTTATATCATTACAAATCTTGTCATTCCAGCATACTGCTTGAGTAAAGAACAGCTAATGATTAAAAAGCTTGACCTTGCAGATAAGGCTTTTATTCCATTTGTGTAAATAATAATTTAAAAATCTACAATTTTCTTTTATTTAAATCTAGGGCCAGGCTTATCAGTGGAACGGCAGGAAGAAAGTTGGTGAAAAATGTTTTCTGATTTTCACTATGGCTTTAGTTTTAGAAAACTCTGGTAGAGAGCATACATTTTTCATTATTAAGTCTAGCATAAATGCATCTTTCATCCTATTATGTGTGACAGACATAGTACCTGGATGTATAACTCCATCCAATATTCTCAAAATAAATGTAAGTTGACAAATGATATCCTCCAATGTTGTTGTTGACTTTCGGCTTTTCCCAGTTAGGGGTCGTCACAGTGGAACTCCGGTCCACTAATGATTGGCAGTAGATTTTGATGAACGCCGAGGTGCCAGCTCGACATTCAACCTTCAATGAAGGCACGCCCATTTATGCATGTCTTTCGAACGCCCACACAATACTAGTCAGTTACTTTTCTTTCCTTACAGTGTTTTTGTTCTCTGTTGCTTTCTCTGTGCATCGATATGTTATCATTTTTTTTCAGGTAGAAGTTGCAGCTTTTGTGGATGCACATGGTACTAGTATTTATTTATTTATTATTTATTTATTTAGTTAGTTTTGTGCACACCACATTCCCTTTTCCTGTGTTGATTACAAACTGCACTGCATTGCCCACAATTCTAGGGATTGTGCTGGTGTGTACTTCCATATTCCATCTCTCATCTACAGTACAAAAGCACTCCTTGACTGGTGTATGCTTTCCATGAGTCCCTTTGCTCTGGAGCTTTAACATCCAGTCATCCACTAGGTGGGATTCCTGCAATGGAACTGTATCAACACCCTCTCCCTGAAATAAGTGACATGATCATTCACTGCCATCCCTCTCTAGCTGAGTCGTGCAGTACATAGGCCTACCAGTAAAACTAGAATTATTAGGGATGTAGTTGGGGAAGACATTAATCGCTGGAGATGGCTTCAGTCTAAACATTTTCAATGTGAAGCTTACAAGTTACCTTCTAGCAGTATGAGATACACTAGTAGAAGTACTCAAAAAACATTACACTGTTACATTTTTATTTGTCATATTTTTTTTTTGCCTTTTCCCTTTTAAGAAATTATAGCAGGAGTATGGATCATGCCTATACACAGGGTGCGCCTTAGGTGAACTGGTGTCCAAGACAAAGGAGTCCATGGTGCCCCCCTTATATATCACCCAGTGCCTTTTTGGTCCCCCTATCCTGGATTATCCACACCATCCAAATCACTTGTTTCTTCTTTTTCTCACAGCTTGTCTTACTCTTCATTTTCCTGCATTCATTCATTCATTCATTCATTCATTCATTCATTCATTCATTCAGGCAAGGCTGCACTCTGATAATTGTGGAGGAAATAACTGCATTAAGTCAAGGGTCTGGGAGTGACTGGGCCCCCAAGAAGTCATGGGGGATCTAGATACACTGAGGTGCATTTGAAAGTTTTTTTAAACAACCATTTCAACCACTGATGACCTGAACAAAAGTCATGATTAAGGAAAGACATTCGGTGTTAGTCTTCAGCTCTCCTTTTTCTGCATCCTTTCAACACACCAAAACTAACCAAGACTACACTGTAATGACTACGGAAGAAATAATGAAATTATATTAAGGGTCTGGGGACCCCCCCACCCCAGAAGGCACCCTGCATCCTTTCAACACACCATAACTAACCAAGACTACACTGTAATGACTACGGAAGAAATAATGAAATTATATTAAGGGTCTGGGGACCCCTCCACCCCAGAAGGCACCCTGCATCCTTTCAACACACCATAACTAACCAAGACTACACTGTAATGACTACGGAAGAAATAATGAAATTATATTAAGGGTCTGGGGACCCCCCCACCCCAGAAGGCACGCTGCATCCTTTCAACACACCATAACTAACCAAGACTACACTGTAATGACTACGGAAGAAATAATGAAATTATATTAACGGTCTGGGGACCCCTCCACCCCAGAAGGCACCCTGCATCCTTTCAACACACCATAACTAACCAAGACTACACTGTAATGACTACGGAAGAAATAATGAAATTATATTAAGGGTCTGGGGACCCCTCCACCCCAGAAGGCACTCTGCATCCTTTCAACACACCATAACTAACCAAGACTACACTGTAATGACTATGGAAGAAATAATGAAATTATATTAAGGGTCTGGGGACCCCCCCACCCCAGAAGGCACCCTGCATCCTTTCAACACGCCATAACTAACCAAGACTACACTGTAATCACTATGGAAGAAATAATGAAATTATATTAAAGGTCTGGGGACCCCCCACCCCAGAAGGCATGGGGTTATAGGTGTTCTGACATGTATTTTAGAGCTTTTCTGCAACTTTTTGATATAATGATGGTTTGAACAAAATCATGCGTAAGGAAATACATTCAGTCTTTTTTATTCAGGGAAGGAATAACTCATATCTAAGGCTTAATGCTCAAAGCTGACAAATAAACTGAAATGACAAATGCTTGCAATGATACATAAATTATATCTGGCAACAGTACCTGCCACTCTACCCCCCCCCAAAAAAAAATATATATAATCACCTTCCATGTAATTAAGATACAGATGGTAACAGCCATATTTATTTATTTTATTTTATTTGACATTTGTTTACCAGGAAAGTCCGACTGGGTATGAATCCCATTTTCTGTGGCGGCCCAGGGGGAAAGTTCCACAGACATAATTCATTTAATAAACAAGATAATATTAACATACTAAGAACAATATAATGTAACAGTGGACTTGTACAGTAAAGAAAAGATAGGGAAAATCTTACAGAAAACGTGAATCAATATGCAAGATAAATATAGTCAAACCTGTGAACCATTCATTGAAATATTGAACATCAATAATAAAATACTGAACACCAAATATACGATACTATCAATAGTGGGATCTACCTGATAACACCGACAAGCGAAAACACCGACAATGAGATCACTGACACCACAAAACTGAAAGTTCAAAAACACAAAAGTTCACATGCCCGACAAACCATAATCCCAACAGTCAACAAAACAAATTCCTTTTCCGAAAAACACACACACAACACAAGTACACCAAAAACCTGACAAACCTACACTAAACCTTACATACACAACTATCTATGCATTAACCTTGACCCAAACCCTAACCCTAAGGTCTGTCACTATCGCACACTTACCTTACCTGCACCCTAACCCTAAAGTCTGTCACTATCGCACACTTACCTTACCTGCACCCTAACCCTAAAGTCCGTCACTATCACACACTTACCTTACTCGAACCCTAACCCTAAAGTCTGTCACTATCGCACACTTACCTTACCCGCACCCTAACCCTAAAGTCCATCAATATCGCACATTTACCTTACCCGCACCCTAACCCTAAAGTCCGTCACTCTAACACACTTACCTTACCCGCACCCTAACCCTAACCCTAAAGTCCGTCACTATTGCACACTTACCTTACCCGCACCCTAACTCTAAAGTCCATCACTATTGCACACTTACCTTACCCGCACCCTAACCCTAAAGTCCGTCAATATCACATACTTACCTTACCTGCACCCTAACCCTAAAGTCTGTCACTAACGCATACTTACCTTACCCGCACCCTAACCCTAAAGTCCATCACTATCCCATACTTACACAGTCATGCTTGTTTCGCATGTCGGTGTTTTCAGCGTCGGGATTTTGAACTGTCGATTATTTCCGCTGTCGGTCTTCCGATGTCAGTGTTCTTGTTATCGGCGTTTAGAGCTTGTGTTTTTCTCAGGCAGATCCCAATAGGGATAATGATGATAAAAATGTAAAAGATGGGTGAAAAGACTGAGATAAAAGTAAAAGTTATTACACATGGGGAGAAAGGAGCCATGGAAGAAGTGGTTGGCAATTTGGGAAATTACAGAAGAGGAAGTTGAGAGGAAAAGCAAGGGAAAGAAATTAAGGGTACTGTCAGCCTGGGACATGTACAGAGCCAAGAGGTGAGGAGGAATTTCTTTAAAGATTGTTTGAATATGTGATTACAAGGCATCACTCTAAGGTCGGTAGGAATACTGTTCCAGACTTTGGCTACTGAGTAGGATTATAGGCTTTGATGTATTCAAGTTACTGCTGTCATACATATATGGAGAATACCTCCTCAACCATACCCCAAAGGTCAGCCACCATCTGTGTACCTCTCTGATGTTAGATTGGAACAAAACTGAAAAATACAAATAGAATACAATATACTTCAGCCAGTTGATGTCAGACATATACAAAACAGCATGGTTCCTTACCCTCACCCAAAAGATAGCCCCTGTATATAAATGTGATGTTTAATTTTGAGGAAAGTAAAAAAATATATAATGATCACAGTAATATTTCTAATTTGTTACTCGTGGATAGTACCCTGCTCCTCTACAATCTATAGTTGCCCTCTATGCACACACCTCATGTTTGTAGGGAAACTAAAAGAAATAATGACCACACTCTACACATGATATAGTGGCCTGTGCACATCTCTGACATTTGGAAGGAAAATTAAGGAAATATTCATATTGTCTCCAGCTCCCCCTGGAAGTTACAATGGCTCTCTGTGCACACCTCTGAATAGGGCCAGTTTTAAACTGAATGGGGTTCAGATCAGAAGCCACTACTAAACCTGTGTCAAAATCAAGTTATACAGCTTTGTGTATGGGGCCTCTACCCCCCCCCCCTTCCCCCAGAATCTCTGAATGGTCTATGATGCCTTTTATGCCTTACTTTTTTGAGAGATGACTGTTTAAACTGAGCAAATGACAAGAGGGTCAGTTGCTTTCATTCAAATAATCCCCACCAAACAGTTATAGCCACTTTTGTGTACAATTCAGCTATCTGACTGTGATAAAAGAAGATGGTCATGTAATGCATTTGGACTTCTGAAAGCTGACTTCCACTGCTTGGAGATATTTGGTGGTGTGGTAGTAAGAAATTATTTGCATGTACCAGGCTACACAACGTGGTGTTAACAGCAACAATGAGTGGACATCATAGTGTTTACAGACAGTGGCAGAAGTGCAGGAGGAATTAGACGAGGAGCAGTTGAAAGAACTGGCTCTTGTAGTACCCTATGCAAGGCAAAGGCAATAAAATATGTAGTGGCACTGGTAAAGAGGTGGTGTCTGGTGCACAACTACAGGCCATGACATGGACAGCACAGAATAAAACTAATGCTTGCCGTATTATATACCCATCTGCCTCCATATGCATTACTACTTCTTCTGAGTATCACTGAAGTATGTACACCTTCTACCTTGATGGCAAACGGCATTAATACCTCCTACATGTACAGGAGGGCAGTCACTTATTTGATAGTTTGAATGCCATTATTTTTTTATCTTTTTTTTATTTTAATTAAAAGCTCTAGGACACCTGCATTGGTAAGGGTCTCACTTGTTGACTGGTTTCTGGTTACCTATCTTTGCTGATCTGCCTGTTAATGAGTTATGTGGCCAATCTCCTGAATCCTTAAGGTAAGATGCACTCTGGGAGGAGGAACTTTTGTGTTTGGTCTATAGTTCCTATATTTCTTTAAGTTTATCATGTCTAACCATTCCATAATGCCTCATGACACTTTCTGTTTTCAAGATGTCTTCAATACAAACCCTGCTGGTATGAATCCATACTACTTAAATCAACTATCTGTCATTGTGGTACTCATTTCTTAGGTTCATAGGTGTTTAGTAGGCTAATGACCACAAGGGCCTTTTTAAGCCTAGCCATGCATCCCGTATCTCTTGTAAGTTCTGGTACCCTTGGTAAGATTAAGCAGGGGCTTGGGAGGTGAAATATTTATAGGCTGCCTGTGTCCATTAGAGACACTGGTGCCAAACCATGGATGAATTTTGTGTTCTTCATCCAATTCCTGAAGATGCACTTGAATTGAGTTAGGGAAGAACTCTGCTTCACATTGGTGGGGATCCTATTCCAGAGAAGGGGTAGTCTCTGGGATACATACCTGTCTCTCCAGCAGGTCCTATTTATATCACAGGCAAGGTTTAAGTCTTTAGAATGAGTAATTCTGGTGCTGTTTGTTTTACAGATATGCAGGAGGTCCATCAGAGTCAGGTCTGACAATGCCTTTTGTATGCCAGGAATAGATATTCCCTCAACAGCCTGTAGGAGACAGAATACAGGGATAGGGCCTTGAGGTGGTCTGCATAGGACATGTTACTTATGCCCTGTATTCTTTTAGTGAGGATGCTTTGTGGACATTCCAGTTGTTGGATATGCCTTTTTAGGTACATGCCAAAGGGCCATTATACTCAATGATAGGTCTGATGAACACCAAATACAGTGGAACAATGACTTCTCTTGGCTGAGATGCATACCTTTGTTTATAAGTAGCACAACATAGAATGATTTCCTTGATGGTCAAAGGCTAGATTACTGTCTATATGTGTCCCCAAGTCCCTGACTACTGGGTCAACTCTTAGGGGTGTGTCATCAATAAGATAGTTACCAGGGGTGGATGACTTCCTGAAGGATAGTATTATGCATTTCTTGGCATTTAGTTTTAGTCCATGGCTCTGGCACCAGTTGTTTGTCTGTGTCAGCCCCTCCTGGAGAACATTTGTGTCAATGGGCGATTCAGTGTAATTAAATTAGGTTTAATATTTGCAGATGTAGCTAATAAGAACAATACATCTCTAACACTAATTATCTGAAATTTAGCTGAAAAATAATTGTACAAATCAATAAAATGTATACAAAACATCTTCATGTAAAATAAATATTGCCCTTAATCTGTCATCTCTAAGCAGTTACCATCATTTTTTGTCACAAATAATCTGATTTGATTTTTGTCGTGTTTGTTGAGGTTCCTAGCATTCATGTTGTTAAGCAGAACTGTTAAATGAAATCATACCTTTAAAAAAGTATTGGGCATCTTTATTCCAGGTCCATATATGGACACAGCCATCAATGTCTGAGCTGGGTATTCCACGCCAGCCAGTACTGATTAGGATGGGATCCCCATAACGGGTTCGGTTCCTTCTGTTTTCATACATCCAGTACCAGTTTGCTCTGAAGAAATAGGTGTTGAACCGATAGACAATATCTCCAGAAGATATCCTGTCCTTGCGAACCCAGTCAAACACTGTACTAAATGCACCTTCACAAACACCTACCAATACAAAAAACAAATGTTTTAATACTTCATGTCTTGCTAAGGTGTCATGTTCTAGGAGTTATGCATGTATACTTATCTTTACTACTAATAATGGTGCTTTTTGTACAGTAAACAACAAGACCCAACACAGTGTACAGAACCTGACAGCGCTGCGCATCTTAGACATTGCTGATTGGTATATTTTCTATACTGTAATGCCCACTCCTACCAATTACTTTCAGTGGTGGTCCATATTCTCACAGTTAGGAGGCAGGCTACATACATTATTCTTATATTCATGACTTTTTGCTAAGCTTTTTGTCTTCGGTAAGCAATATTCAGTCAGACCCAAAGAAATTGGAAGTCTTACTCTAAGAAGGCCGCCTTTTGTTTTTTTGCCATACTAAAACATTTTTCTTTCAACTTGTTTTTGCTGTATGGAACTTCCTTTCCACTGAAATAAGACACTTTAAAAATCTTTGTTTCAGATTTTCTACCCTAGCCTGTTTTTTTCATTTTAGGTATAATTACTTTTCACCTCTATAACTCTGGTATACATGGTTTCTTCCAATAAGCATTCTATCCTTTCCTGATGTTCTTATTTTCCTTGATCCAATTAATCTCTGCATTACTGCTCCTCTTTATCTATCACATTCCTTATTGTTATACTGATAAATTGCCCTCTTGATTCCAAACTACAGTTTTAAGTTACCTTACATCCTAAAGGTCATACTCTACTTTATTTTTGGGTTTCCATACCATTTTTCATGTAACTATTTTTGTTTTAGTTCTCATTATTGCATACACTTTTGTTTGCCTCTGACCCACATCATGGATGAAAAGGGACCTTAAAAAGGCCTACTTACTTGTTAACAAATGAAAAATATAAAGTAAAACTTAAATTAAGTATAAACAAGTGTGATGTTATTTTCATTTTCTTGTTTTATTTTAAAGTTTTGAAGTTGACTATTGAGCCTGTGTTGTATTTGTCTTATTCTGAATTTAATCTGTTAGCGGGATTATAACACCTTTGTTCCTTCAGCTCACATGTTAAAAGACCTTCAGGTTTCAATTTCAGATAGAATTACTGTTATTCCTTTTGCAGGTAACTGTGACAAATGATTTTAGAATTATTTATACAGAGCAGGAAACCACTCCTGTGGCATTGGGCGCCATAACAGCTCTGGGCTGGTGTTATTTACATAGTAACAAACACCTTGTTAGGCATTATTGCTTGCTTATCCTTCATCATATCTAAGGACACTACACTGTTATATCTACAGCTTGTGTCACTGTCATCCTTCCTCCCTAAACCACTTACTTTCCTTTTTACTTTCCTTACCACTCTTCTGTGATACCCTACTTATTTTAATACACCCTGCAGTTCCTCTTTAACATCCCCTTGCTCACTACCTTGATTTTCCTCTCCCACTCTTCTTTCATCCCCCTTCATATCGCATCCCTTTTGTATCTCTCTCTACACTGGCACCTTACAGCTTCTCTTTACGTCAATAATTCTACATCCTCTTACTCCACTTTCCCAAACCTTCCACTCATTCAGCCTATCATCTATTGCAACCTCTGCCACATCCAATGCATGATCCAACCACATTCTGTGTTGGCACCTCTGCTTATTTCCCTGGTGTTGCATCTCAAACATATTTTCTTACCTCGCTTCTTCTGCATACTGCTGTGCAACTCTTACTACCATTAACCATTAATTGAATACTTTTTCCTGAACCTGACTTTTCAAAGATTGCTCTAATGACAACTTTTTTATTTCCTTTCCTTCCACTTTCTTTTAAAATACTGTTGTACTTGTATATTAGATTTTGTTCAGAATTTACAATTTTTTTATCTGTTCATATATTGTGTTGTATTTTGTAAAAATATGTTTGTTTTAGTGTGTGCTCTATTTGCATTCATTCAATTAAATTGCATAGAGAATTTTTTTTTATCTGTATACTCACTGAAAAAGGCAGCACAGCAGAAGAAAACAAAATGGAATAAACCAGTACTGGAAAATGCAGCTCAGCCAAACAAGTTGAATCAAGATAAAACCATTTATTGTAAACGCTTTTGTTTAGAACAATCTCCAAACTGTTGGTGTTTGTGTTACACACTTCTTATCTGTATAGTATACATGTATTTATACTTTCAGTTTTTCTCTCTGAGCTTCTGCTTTTAATTTCCCCAAATCTTTTGGGTTTCTAATACCACGATGGGAATGGACCCCATTCCTAAGTAAAAGTACAATTAAAGATCATGAAATTAGTATTGTTTCACTCTTTGATGTTAGCCAAAAGTGCTCTTCACAGCACCGCAATGTGCCCACTAATGACTCCTTCTGCAGTTCGTACGGTGTTACATGATTTGGTAACATATCTAAATGCGATTGTAAATTCTTTTTTATAAGACCAGTTGCTCCTACTACTATTGGAACTGTCTGGGTATCTTTCTTCCACATGGCTATCGTTTCTGCCTGCATATCAAGGTATTTTATGACTTTGTGTCTCTCTGTACGCAAGACACTGCAGTCACTAGGTGTGGCGATTTCAATGATTAATGCTACTTTTGTCTTCTTTTCTTGGACTACTATATCCAGGTTTCTAGCATCTGTCTTTTGAACTGTTGGTATTGGATGATCCCACGTGATATAAAGTTCATCCTTTTCTATGATTCTTTGTGGCTCATGTTTCCAGTGTTTTTCAGCCACTTCGATACCATAATGTTTGCACAATCTCCAGTGCAACAGTCTCGCCACATTATTATGCTTGTCAGTATACAGTCCATCTGCCATTAGTGCATCGCAACCAGCAACAAGGTGTTTGACTGTTTCCAATTTGGTTTTACAAAACCTACATATGTTTGTTTCTCCCACATGTTCAATGAACTTTGTAAACCAGTGTGTACATAGCCCACTGTCTTGGGCTGCCAATATTAACCTTTCATTTCTTGAAGTGAATTCACCTCTCCTTAACCATTCCTGCGTTTGTTCTTGATCAACATGAGGCTCTTCCAGAAGTTTTCTATACTTGCAACTATATTTATGTTGTTTCCATATTTCTTGCCTTCTAACCTGGTCATTCACCTTATATTATTTCTTTTGTTTTTTAGCACATTCAGTTGCTGTTTGGTTTTTATCTACTTCTGATTTGACTTCCATTCCTGCTTGATGTCGTTATGCTTCTGCTAAATTAAGCAGAGAAGTCATCTTAAATTTACTCTCCTCATGTTTCAAAATTTTCACTACATTTGGATCTTGTGAGGTCAGTAGATATGTGTGGAGTCCAACGATTCCAGATATATACATGTAACCAATTTCAAGGAGGCCCATCCCACCTTCGGAATGGGGAATATTTAATCTTGGTATACACTGATTTTTATAAATTATTTGGTGAGCATGAAGCATCCTTCTTGTTTTAATATCCAGTCTATCCAACACTTTTTGGGGCCAGCCAATCACTCCAAAACTATAAGTTAGGACAGGAAGAGCAAATTGATTTATAGCTTGGATCTTGTTCCTAAATGTTAATGCTGTTTTCAGGATTAATTTAAGTCTTCTAAAGTACTTCTTACTGAGTTTTATTCACATTTGTTCATGTTCTGTTGCTGATCCTTCAACAATTCCCGAGTATTTGCACACTTCCTCTTGCTCAAGTTCTTTTATATCACATTCTTGTCCCAAACTGATGTTTTCCTGGTGCTGCAGTTTTCCTTTTTTAAAGGTTGCTTTTGCACATTTATCAAGAGCAAATGACATTCCAGTATCATCTGAAAATGTTTTGACAACCTGTAGCTGTGCTTTCAATTCCTCATCTGATGAGCTATACAGTTTTAAATCATCCACAAAGAGAAGATGAGAAGTTATTGGGCTTTGTTGTTTTCTAGAAACCAGATTGTAGCCATGGCCTAAGCTGTTAAGTAAACAGCTTAATGGATTAATGGCAAGGCAGAATAGCAGCGGTGACAAAGAGTCACCCTGGAATATCCCCCTTTGAAATTTTATCCCTGTGATAATAATCTGTCCTTTATCATGGCTAAACTGCAAAGTGGTCTGCCACTGTTTCATGGTTACTGTAATGTAGTCAATCAGTGTAGGGTGTATCTTATACATTTTTAAGCACTCTTTTATCCAAGAATGTGGGATACTGTCAAATGCTTTTTTGTAGTCAATCCAACCCATACTTAGATTCTTCTTCTTCTTACAGTTCTCCACTATAACTTTGTTTAACAACAAATGATCCTTTGTTCCATATGACTTTCTTTTATTGCCCTTTTGTTCAGCTGCCATAATTGAGTTTTCTTCTAAGTGACTATAAACTTTGTCGGCGTCAATTCCTGTGTATAGTTTATACGTCGTTGGAAGACAAGTTATTGGTCTATAATTTTTAGAGTAGCTTGCAGGTTCACTCTTAAGTAAGAGCATTGTTTTTCCTGTTGTTAACCAGTGCGGTGTGTGATCAGGGTGCACATATAAATAGTTCTTAATCATGGCTAAATCCTCGTGCAAAGAAGTTAATACTTGAAGCCAAAAGTGAGGTACTGCATCTTCCACTAACAAGGGACAACTTATGCCCATACAAACAACTCTGGTAATCAAATGCTAATAAATAAATAGATACATGTGAATTTTTATTTTATAACAGTTGCAGATATTGAAGGAATAATCTTCACTGTTTATACAAAAATTTAAAGAGAGATTAATTATGAATTTTTGAGTTATTAAGTTAAATTAAGAGAAAGGAAGATTTTATTGTAAGCCAGTCTCCACATATTATCCTAATTAGTGTTTATCTCTTCATTCTTTAAGAATACTGACCAAAACTTTGAAGAATGCATTTTAGAAAATGATATAATTACTGCAGAGAAATGAGATTGTAAGTCTGAGCAGACGATTGGGCGTTCACTCTTTTCATTGTTTGTAGTTTGTCCTTATTGATAGAAATAACTGGAATATATTTAGCTGCTATGATGACTACAAGATTAAATGTATGAAGTCAACTAGTTTTAAAGTTCCACGATTTCATCAAGCCAAGAGGTTTGACTCTTTTCTGCTGAATTATTAACTAGTGAAACAGCCTATCTTTGAGCACTGGAGGATCTGTGGGTATCAATGAAAGATTATTAATGGCGGTGTTTGGGTTGTCATTTAAGGGTTGATGCAGCTTACATTCCAAATACAGAAACAGGGAATTACATGAATTGCCTAGTATCAGGAATTAAACATCTTAAAGTCAGGGCTATATTTGTAAGAGACCAGGCATTATCTATAAATGGGAATGCTTTGAAATAAAGGTGAATATACTGGTAGAATAAAAGCCATGGTGGTGCAGCGGTTAGTGTTGCTGCTTTACAGCAAGAGGTTCTCCCATTTGATTCTCGCCTGGAGCGCCTTCTGTGTGGAGTCTGCATGTCCTCCCTGTGGTTGAGTGACATAAAAAAGACATGCAGGTAGGTGCATGAATGGGTGTGCCTTCTTTGAAGGTTGGGCATCAGGCTGGTAACTCGGCACCATAAAAATCCACTGCCAATCATTAGCGGACTGCACTTCCGCTGTGGTGACCCCTAACTGGGAAAAAGCGAAAGACTTTATCACTGGTAGAATAACTTAAGGTCTTTACTCAGAGTTCATTTGGGAAGGTCTGAATGATAAGTAACTGAATAATAAAGCTGTATAGCAGGAGGTTAAGCCTATTTTAGACCTCGCATCAGAAAGTTCACTCACACTAAAGCCCGGGGAATACATTGCTCCAAGCAAAAGAAGAAAACAATCTGTTTATAGTTTTGAAATAATGGACAGAAATCATGGAAATAGTACTGCTGCGAAGAAAACAAAACGTTGAAAAGTATTCATTTTATGGATAGAAATAATAAGACTCTAGCCACTAGTTAGTATTTTGGACTTAATTTTCCCTAGTTTTTTTTATTTTTTGCAGGGAAAATGTACTTGGCACAAATATATTTAAGGCGTGATTTACATTTAATTCTTAAATAATTACATGAAAGGTAACAGTTAAGTGCTTAGAGTACCTAAAGTTTTTAATAAAAGTGCCTGACACTAAAGGAAGAAAAAGGTGTGATGTACGTAAATCTTTTAATTTTACTTGGGCTGCATTTGCAAGCAATCATTATTTGGCTCTCTGCTGGAGTTTTAACAACAGAGTATAAGCCAGGGAAGTAATTTTCTTTTCTTTTTTAGTCTGCACTTACTTTTTTAGCCATTTAGAGCTGCCTCCTGCAATGCCTGTTCTATTCTAGTATTTTATTTATTGATTGCATTTGCTGTTTTGAGAAATCTGTAGGCCTGATGTTTTGGTGCAGCCCGAGACTGTATTTGTATCTAGGTGAGAGCTTGATATATTCTTGATCCAGGGGAACTTAAGCTTCTGATTTCACTTGTTTCATTGGTTAATGTGCTTCCTCACCTGACATTTATTATACAACAGTTTAGCCTGGCTTTATCGTTATTTGTTTCTGTGCTAGAGTTTTAAAGTCAGAAAATAAGCCAAGGATGTAATTTTATTTTCTTTCTTTTTGTCTGCACTTGCTTTTTCAGCCATTTAGAGCTGCCTTCTGCAATGCCTGTTCTATTTTTGCATTTTATTTACTGCTAGTATTTCCTGTTTTGAGAAATCTTTGGTGGCTTTTCAGCTGCCTAACTCTACTCTAAATGTAGCTTTATAAGCTCCCACCTCCTTCTTATCTCACTGTTCATTCTACTGGGTACAGAAAGATCAAACTAGGAAGGTCCTCCACTTAGCCTCTTAAGGCCTGTTTTAGCCTCTGTTTCATATCATCCCACTCAGTTAGTTTACCCTCACAGTGTCAAAGTCATCCTGTTGTAACCCCCTGCTGTATCATCCTTTTGTATTTACCTAAAAAGACTTGAACCATGGATGGGCACTTTCCCAATATTTCAGCTGCTAGCTTGGTATATATGGGCATCCTGAGACAATGTCGGGTTTGTCTCATGTACACTGACAACCAACTAATCCTTAGAGAAATAGATGCAGTATGTGAGAGATGTCATTACGCAATGTCACTAGAGGCAAGACTCTCACACAAAAGTAATCAATTTAACAATCAGGTTGTAGCCAAGTCAAGGCAAAGTCAAAGTAAACTTTGTTATCATTTAGCCTACACAAGTGTAATTTAAATGAAATTAAGTGCATCAGGCTCAAATTGAAAAGACATATACACACATACATACAATAAGACATACAACAGACATATATTCATCATTTCACATTAGGCAGGTTATTCCACTACATATTTCCACAGTTTATCTATGATTTCTTATTGCACAAGCTCTGATTGCACTGTGTGAATCTCACATGAATAAGAGGATCTAGTAAGTATAATATTGCACATTCATTGCCATCTTTGTATTATGTTTAGAATCTGAACTGTCTCTCATTTACTTGCACCAGAAGAGTTGGCTGTCCCATATCTTGTCAGTGTCTGGCTTCCTTGAGATTATTGCCAGAGTTCAAAAGTCTCACCACCTGAGGGAAGAAGCTGTTTCTGAAACTGGACGTTTTACAGTGCACTCTGCAGCATCTTCTGCTGGATGACAAGCATGTGACTAGTTCATAAGCAGGGTGTGTAGGATCCTTGATTATTTTTGTAGCTCTGTTGTGATATTGTGCTGTGTATAACTCCTGTAGTGCTGGAACAGTTTGGTGCCCATTATCTTCTCTGCCACTTTCACTATCCTTTGTAGGGCTTTTGGTCTGAACCTTAGCAGCTTCCATACCACACTAAAAAGTTACATGTTAGGATACTTTCTATTTTATCCTATAAAAGGCGGAGAGGATAGGTGGTGGTAGCTTTGCTTTCCTCAGTCTCCTCAGGAAATGCAGATGTCGCTGAGCCTTCTTTACTATATGACTCGTGTTTATTACCAAGATAGATTCTCTGCAATGTGAACCCCCAGGAATTTTGTGCTCTTTACTCTTTCCACCATCTTGCCATTGATCATGGGAGTAGAATGAGCTGGTTGTGTTTTCCTAAGGTCCATTATGATGTCCTTTGTTTTGTTGACATTAAGGTTGAGGTTGTTCTTGGCACAGCAGTCAATCAGTGTGCTCACTTCCTCCCTGTAGTCTTTTCATCTCCTTTACTGATGAGGCCCAACACACAGCCTTGAGATACTCCTTTGTTGATTGTAATGCTTTTCGAAGAGTTATTGCCCACACATACCCACTGAGGTCATTCAGTCAAGAAGTCCAGGATCCAGTTGCAAATACGGCATTGATACCTAGATGAACAAGTTTTCCAATTAGCTGTTCTAGGATGACAGTATTGAATGCTGAACTGAAGTCAGTAAACAGCATTGTAACATAGCTGTCCTTGTTCTTAAGGTGGGGCAATGAGAGATGCAGTGCAACTGAAATGGCATCCACCTTGGAGTGATTTGGCACGATATGTGAACTGGAGTGGATCTAGTGCTGCTGGAATGCTTACTGTCAGATGTTTTTTGACTAACCTTTTGAAGCTTTTCATATTGGTGGACGTGAGGCTTGAGGGAGATGATTTCTTTGGCAGTGGAATAATATTTGTGTTTTTGAAGCATTTGGGTACCTTCGCTTGATCGAGGGAGATGTTAAATATATCCATGAGTACAGTTGTTAGTTAGTTGTTCAGCACAGTCCTTGAACACCATTCCCATGATGTTGTCTGGTCCTTGTGCCTTCCTAGGGTTCAGCTGCTGTAGGGTCCTCTTCACCTCTATTGAGTTTAGGCTGAGCAATTCATTTCCTGGGTTTGTAGCAAGCTTCACTGCCTTGGAGCTGTTCCGCTCCTTGAACCAGCAGAAAAAGGTGTTCAGATTATCCATGAATCCTGTGTTGTCCTTACATTGGCCTGACAGGGGGTTGTAGTCAGTTATGACTTTTATGCCCTGCCACATGTTCCTGGGGTCTCTCATCAGTGAAGTGGTTCTGGACTTTCTTTCCATAGGGCTTTTTTGCTTCCTTTATCCCTCTCTTCAGGTTTGCCCTTGCCACACTAAGAGCTTCCTTGTCTTTTGATTTGAATGCCACATTACGTTCCTTCAGAAGCTGGTATATTTTGCTGGTGGGCCAGGGTTTTGGTTGGCTCTTATGATGATGTTTCTGTGGATGGTCACATCATCTAAACATTTAGATATATATGCCATCACAGTTTCTGTGTATTCATCCAAGTTAACATGTAGATCAGCTGTTGCAGCCTCTTTGAATATGCTCCAGTTTGTATCATTGAAGCAATCTTGGAGTTGCTGTGATTGCTCCCTTTTAGGCATACCTTGATTTGCTTCACCGTGGGTTTTTCTCTGACCAGTGTAGATTTGTATGCTGGCATTAACATGACGGTGAGGTGGTCTGAGCTGCCCAAGTGTGGGTATTGCACTGCTTTATATGCCATCTTGATATTGCTGTATACCTTGTCCAAGGTGTTGCTACCCCTTGTTGTAAATCCCATATGCTGGTAGTAGTTGGATAATGCTGACTTCAGATCTGCCTGGTTGAAATCCCCTGCAATAATGTGTGCAAAATCTGAGTTCTTATTCTGCAGCTCACATATTGAGTTATACAGCGTAGTCAGTGCTTCTTTAGTGTTTGCACTTGGTGGGATATACACCACTATGATGGTCACACCATTGAACTCTCTAGTCAGATAAAAAGGTCTACATCTGGCTGCTAAGACCTCTGTGTTTTCAGAACAATGGCTAAGGGCAGTCTTGCAGTTTAAGCACCAGCTATTGTTTACATACTTGCACACTCCATCTCCTCTAGATTTCCCACTGCGTGCTTGATCTCTGTCTGCACGAAAAAGAGTGAACCCTTCCAGCTGAACTGCACTGTCATTAATGTTACTATGCAGCCAAGTTTCTGTAGACATAAGAACACAAGTATTTCTCACCTTGCTATGGGATGTTATTTCCAGCCTTATGTACTCCATCTTATTATTCTGAGAGTGCATGTTTGCTAGAATTAAGGATGGTAATGCAGACCTGAAAGGATTTTGCTTCAATTTGGCAGAGATTCCAGCCCTTGATCCCTTTTTCCTGGACCTTTCACGTCTTTTCCTTTTGATCTTTTTTTTTTCATGGTGTTGTGGAAGTTCTTTTTACCTGTTTGAGGCACTTTGAGCCATGCTGTGTGAGAATATCAAGGTCATGGAGTATAGAATTTATTGTAGGCCCCACAAACTGTGCAGACAGCAGGTCGTCCATCTAGCTGCAAGACAAGCTTAGTTGCTTGACTTTCAGTAAGTTCTCTCTACCATAAGTAATTGTATCTTCATTTATAGCCTCAAAAACTGCTTTTTCCATTTTTTAAGTAGAAAAGAAGACAAATACTGCACATTTATCAGTAGAGCCGAGACAGCCAGAGCCTTACAGGGTGCCGCCATTTTTTTTTTGTCAGTAACATAAGTGTTACACCTGCTTTGCATGGTACTGACCTTACATATAGACCAACACATGTTGGAGCACTTAAAAGCCAACTTCTTAAACCCCAAAAAACTTCTAGACATTTGTCCTACAAAAAGAATCCTCAGCTACCCCAAAAGCACTCCACCAAAATAATGCCCATCACAACACATATAGCCATACCCTTTGGAGCCTCAACTACAAAGCCCGTAAGACAAGCCAACACACTGACCAACATTTTAGTGGAAACTCCATTGTGAGACATACAGATGTCCCACTCACCAGGCTGAATAAGGAGAAAATCAGGGTCAGTTGTCTATCAGGGTCCAGGAGTTTCCATTCACCCATGCACTCAAATCATTAGACCTCAAGTACCAGTATGGCTCAGTCCTAGTCCATGTGTGCATAAATGACCTGAGACATAATTTCCTTGACTATATGAAGACAGATATAATGGAGCTCTCGGACAATGTGTCCCAAGCTGGTATGTGCCTAGCATTCGACCATCTCCAAGAATGATGCCACAATATGAACAAAATATTTCAATAATTGGCTTAGTTTCTGGTGTCATTCCAAGAGGATATAATATTTATCAGCATGGAAGGATATGGTCAACAGACAATGATGATTTTCCAAGAATAGTCTGCAACTGTCCCCTCTAGGCTTTTGAATATTGTCTAAAGCATTGCCCTCCCCACAGGTCCTTTTTTAGGCAATGCCAAACTGACAAACTTTTTGGCATAGCAAAACCAACCCAATGGCAGGAGCCTAAACAAGAAACTCCACTTCCTCCAGGTTCTCCTCACCCTGGAGAATGTGGACACCTGTGCATTTACTGAGACATGGTTTAAAGCTGTGGAGAGCACCCACACAATGCGGGGCTGCAATGCCTTCTGTGTATTCAGTCCAGATGCTGCACAGGCAGGGACCAAAGGTCAACAACAAACTAACCTCAAGACTAGTCAAACAAGTTGATGCACTTGAGCTTTTCCATGCTCAGATTTCCACAGGCAAAGTCCCTTATCTTATTTTTGCACATTACAGGTCAACCTCTATGACCCAAGAAACCCACAGTTCATAAACGGGTTTACTAGATGCTCACACCATTAAGCCCAATATCATATTCATGGGGGACTTCAACTATTCCACTATAAACTAGGACACTTACACAATCCCAAACTTACAGGCTCTGAGATTTCTTGAATTTGTGAACGTAAACACCTTGGAAAAGATAGTATATATGCCCATGAGGGGTAAAAATATATTTGACTTGGTACGCACAAACATGGGAGAATGCTGTATCCCCCTTGTATAGTTTCATCTCTGGTAAAGTCAAACCACAAAGCTATCACCTTTGTAATAAAGATCAGTTATGAGACCCTGGAGAGCTATTCTAAGGCAAAGTTCCTACTATTAAGTGATAACCTGTCAAAATTTCAAGTCCCTCCAAACCCTGAGAAAGCAGCTTTCTATGTAGAATTGTTCACAGAAACCCTGTACAATCATGTTAATACATGAATAGCGACAGCTGTGCTCACCAGAAATAAGTCCATAACTAACTCAAAAAACAAAGCAGTCTGGTGAAATCCAAACATAAACAGGTTTACAACTATAGCAAAAACGTCATAGCCAAGATTAGGAAGTCCTATTCTCAGAAAGATAAAGCACTCTTGTTGATCTATACAAAAAGCTAAAAGGGTAAATTAAGTCTATTAAAGTCAAATTTGATGTAACAATAGCTTCACAGGCAAGGACAACTGCAAGGATTTCTTTAGCAATGTCCCAAACCTAAAAGGCAGCATGCAGCAGTGTGCAGAAATGATTGTAAATGGAGCCAGAAGATATAGCAGATCAGATCTGCTAGCTGACAAATTCAGATCCAGTTTTACTCCCTTTCTCTCTGGCTGCCCCCCCCCCCCCAGGAAGTACCATCAAATATAACCTCCCCAACTATCACTAGTGAGCAGGTCCTAGATGTACTCTGAAAGGCCAAAAACACTGCATCAGTGGTACCCGATAATATCCCAAGATGCCTCCTCAATAGCTTGAGGCATGAACTATTGGGACCACTGGAGTCATGGTTTAACCATAGTTTCCTGATGGGCTTTGTGTATTATGAATGGAGAACTACAACAATCATCCAGCTACACAAGGGTGGGCCATCAATGGATCCCCAGGAACTACAGTCCCATAAATCTAACTAGTCTGATATGCAAGGTCAAGGAAATGATTAATAAGGACATAGAAATCCATCAAACATGAGATCTATACAATTTATTTTTGTCAAGGGCTGATCATGCCTACTCAACCTGCTGGACTTCTTTGAGAGGGTCACCAAGTCAATGGATGAGAGCAAAACAGTGCATACTGCCTACCTTGATCTGGCTAAGGGATTTGATAGAATTTCCAACTAGTTCATGGGTGTTTACTAGGCCAATGACCACAAGGGCCTTTTTAAGCCCCTAGCCATGCATCCCAAATCTCTGACAAGTTCTGATACCCTTGATAAGTGTAAGCATGGGCCTGGGAGATGAACCATTTACAGGTTACTTGTTTCCTATCCAAACGCCCAAGTTGCACTTGAATTGGGTTAGGGAGGAACTCTGCTTCACATGGATAGGGAGCCTGTTCCATAGACGAGGTAGTCTCTATGATACATACCTCTCTCTCCAGCAGGTCCTATTTATATTACAGACAAGGTTTAAGTCTTTAGAATGGGTAGGTCTGGTGCTGTTTGTTTTGTGGATATGCAGGAGATCCAGGCATTGCAAACAAACTCATGGATGTTGGAATAGACCCCTATGGTATAAGCTGGATAACCAGCTTGCTCTCATATAAGACTTAGGAAGTTAGGATATTAGAGGCCACCTCCACAAAGAGGCCAGTCAGTAGTAGAGTCCCTCAGAGCTCTGTGCTGGGTGGGTCTGCTCCTTTTTTGCATCTATTTCTCAGAAGTGAATTCCAATGTCAAGGGCATCTGGCTAACCAAGTTTGCAGATGACTGCAAAGTAGGAGCAGTCATGGACTCTTCCCAGGACACTAACATCCTGCAGGAAGGACTAAAACAGACAAATAACTGGTGCCAAGGCCACAGCTTAAAAATCACTGCCAAGAAATGTGTAATAGTACCCTTTGGGAGGTCAGCCACCCAAAGAAATTACCAAACTAATAACACACCCTTAAGAGCAGAAACAGTAGTCAGGGATGTGGGTATGTATGTCGATAGTAACCTGGCTGTTGACTAACATGTACCTAAGGTAGTAAAGAAATTATTCTGTACTGCTCAACTTATAATCAAGGGCATGGCATCTAGGTCCAAGAAAGTCATTGTTCCACTGTATTTGACCCTCATCAAGCCCACCATTGAGTTCAATGCCCCCTTTGGTATGTACCTGACCAAGCACATGCAGCAACTGGAATGTCCACAGTGGTTCCTCATAAAAAGAATATAGAATGTAAATAGCACTTCCTAAGAAGATTGCCTCAAAGTCCCATCTTTATACTCTGTTTTTACAGACTGTGGAGAGGTGATCTATGCCTGGCATACAAGGCATCTTTGCATCCCACTTTGATGGACCTTTTGCATAACTGCAAGATGGATAGCACCAGAATTGCTCAATCTAGGGATTTAAATTTTGCTTGTTACATAAATATGATATGTTGGAGGGACAGTACTTGAACAATTTCTAGCATAGGCTAGATTCAGACGTGTTGAATCTAGACTGTTTGGCATTTTCTGAGCACTAAAGCCAGCTATCTTACATTAAGAGGGCCCTCCTGAACCCTTGTGACAGAAGAGGGTAGTAAAGGACCCATCTGAGTTGGAGATTGTTGGAAGAAGGCTCAGTCTTGGGCTTTTCTATTGCTTGGATTGTTTGAAAACTGTTTTACTTAGCTGATATTTAACCAACAGTGCTTGCTGGGGTTTGTGCTCAGTTTACCAGAGCTGCTCAGAATTTGACCTCCTTAGTCAGAGATCTGAAGTCAGTCTGAATGAAATCCAAGGCATCCTGTGAATTCTGCTGAACAATAAGTATTTTTATAACCTCCTTTGCACTTTTAAACCTTTTGCAACTGTTTTGCCACCTACTTTAAACTGTTTTTATTGTTTGGTTTGTGACTGTGTTTTCTGCACTGCCTATTTACAGTACTTGAACAGTTTATAGCACTGGCTAGATTCAGACTTGCTGTTTGGCATTTTCTGAGCACTAAAGTCAGTCATCTTACATTAAGAGGGCCCTCCTGCACCCTTGTGGCAGGACAGTGAAGTCAAGGACCAATCTAAGCTGGGGATTTTTGGAACAAGGCTCAGTCTTGGGTTTCCTATGGGTTGGATTGTTTGAAAACTCTTTTAATTATCTGAAATTTAAACACTGCATTTGTGTGTAGCTGCACACCACACAACAAGGGTTAGCACTGCTGTGTATAGATGCAAATATTTAAAAAGTCAAATTTTCCCTAGGTAATTGCTAGGGAACCCTCCTAAGCTTCTACACTTCTCAGCATGCAACAAAGTTGTGTACTGTTGCTCAGAGAGCAACCCAGCTGCTCTTTTTGAGGCGCTGGTGCAGGTTTCTACCCCCAAACCTCCCATACATTAGCTGATTTTGCAGTTCTACAACAGAACCTAGTCCATCTAGCCCAACCTCCACCACTTATTATAGAATGCACCTGGCATAATGGAAGGTAAGGTTCCCACCGTTTCTCCAGCCGGCCTGACTGACATGGGCATCCTGGGGCAATGTAGCAATTGCCTCATGTATACAGACAACATATTACTCCTAAAACATGCAAATACAAGATGTGGGAGATGTATCTATACTATGAATCTGGAATCAGTGCTCTCTCTCTCTCTCATGTAACAACAAACCAAATGCCAAGCAGATTATCACCACCCACATTTCACCTCCCACACATACCAAGCACACAACACATAAACCCACATATGCGGAGGTACTCATTTAAAATATTCCAAAAGAGCAAAGACCTCCCAAGCGTAAACCTTCTGCACACAATACTGTCCCAACAGCACCCACTACACATAATAACAAACGCATCACTGTCTCACCCAATAAGCCCCTAAGGCAAAACATATCTAAAACAAATGTCTTGGTCATAGAAGACACCATTATGATTCACACAGATGTCCCCCTCACTAGGCTGGACAGGGAGAAGGTCACGGTCAGCTGCCTGCCTGGTGTCAGGATCTGCCAAACCATGCACGTACTCAAGTCTCTCAACAACAAGTACTGTTATGACTCTGTCATAGTTCACATTGGAGTGAATGACTTGAGACATACCTCACTGGACTATATGAAGAGTGACATGACAGAGCTTTCAGATTATGTGTCTCAGAACTAAGCCTAAGCAGCATTCTTCCCTCACTAAGGATGATGCCACAATACAAACAAAAACTGATTGGCTTCAACAATTGTCTTAGCTTTTGGTGTCAATCCAGGGGGATTCAGTATCTGGCAGTCTGGGATGATATGGTCGGCAGACTACACTGCTTTGTCAGAGATGGTCTTTGCCTGTTGCCTCTATGCTTTAGAATGTTGACAAAGGTACTTGCTTCCAGCATTGTACTTTTTTTAGGCAATGCCATAAGAACAAAATTCCTGACATAACAATATCTTACAGAAACATACTCAGGGTTATGCTGCTTAATGTTAGGAGTCTAAATCAGAATCTAAACTCACTTGAAGCACTTTCACTCTTGAAGATGCTGATGTTTGCACAATCACAGAGACATATTTCAGGACCTCAGAGAGTACCCCAGCCATGCAGGGCTATAATGCCTTCCACATGATATGTTCATTGGATATGCTCATAGGTTCATAGGCTCATAGATTACCACTAGGCTAACTGCCCTTGTGGGACATTTTAGCTGTAGGTCCCCCACCATGAATCACGAAAAACATCACAGCCTACCCTAACCTACTTGAGTCACTCTCAGTACAGCCAAATACCCTGGTCATGGGGTGACTATCATCCCATTGGGTAACATATATGGGCACAAACGCATTTGCCCAAAGGTTCCTGGACTTTATTAACACAAATGCTCCAGAGTAGATATTCAGCACCCCCACAAGGGACTCTAACATCCTAGACATAGTCCCTCACCAACATGGGACATCCCTGCACCATCCCATGTCTGGAGCTCTCCCTGGTAAAGTCCGATCATAAATCAGTCTTGTTCAAAGTGGCAATCATACCTGACCCGACCTTAGGAGCAAAAAGGTTAAAACATTTCGCCAAAGCAAACTACAGCCTACTGAGCGATGGCATCAATAGTTTCAGACATCCTGCCAACACTGACAGCAAGGACCCCTATACTGAGGTGTACACAAATGTCCTGTATGAACTCAACCTCACAGAGCAAGAAATCTGGACAAAGCCATAAATAAAAGTGGAACAAAGGCCCAAAAATAGGGACAATTTTTAAATATTGCTCTTACAAACTTAGAAAGTTGATAGAATAATAGGTTTTGTATTAGCATGAATTTACTAAACGATATGAAGTCTAAAACTCAGATGTCTGTCATTATTTTCTAACTTCAATCTGTAATGATTTACCACTAATTTGCTAGAAAACAATTTTATTAAAAACTGCCAAAACTATGAGACCAAAATCTGGACATTCTGCGAAAATCTGTACATTTGAGAGGTATGATAAATGTATAGAATCAGCTGTACTAGAACAAATCAAATCAAGATCCTAATAGAAAAATAAGCCACCCTGGTGGACATCCAGCATAAATAGGTTATATAATAACAGAAAAAAACTGTTATCAAAAAACAAGAGGGAATGGTCCCAGCAAAGGTAGAACTCCCTTCAAAGTATAAACAAGCAGATTAGACATCTTGTAAAGTCCTCTAAAGCTAATTATGAAAGTAAATTAGCATCCCCAGCTAAGGTAAATCACAAAGCATTTTTAGCTACATCCAGAATCTAAAAGGCAAGGCCCAGCTTTGTGCCAAACTAGTTGTGGACAGTACCACTTATACTGAACCTGAGGACATTGCCAACCTGCTAGCAGACAGGTGTGGTGAAAACTTCACCCCCCTGTCCTTACCAATCATATCCCATAACATACCTACCACCAGTCCTCTGCCTAGTATCTCCAGAGAGCAGGTCATAGCCGCACTCTCCAAGGCCATAAACACAGCCTGTATGGGACTGGGCAACATCCCAGGCTGCCTATTAAATGGTCTGAAAAAGGAGTTAGTGTAACTGCTGAGCACGCTCTTTAATCTTAGTCTAAATACTGGCTTTGTCCCAGTTGAGTGAAAGGCAGCAACCATAATCCCCTTGCACAAAGGGGTCCCTCAACCAATCCCAGGAACTACAGACCCATAAGACTAACCAGCCTAATTTGCAAGGCCATAGAGAGAATTATCATGGATCTTACCAACAAGGATATAGGTGACCTTCATACTCTTGACCCAACCCAGTTTGGCTTCATTATGGGCAGATCTTGCCTGCTAAACCTGGTGTACTTCGAGAATGTCACCAAGGCTCTGGATCAAGGCAAAACAGTTTACACTGCCTATCTCGACCTAGCCAAGGCCTTTGACACAATCCCTCACTCAGACATAATTGAGAAACGCACCCATCTGGGGATTAACCCTTACATCACTGGCTCACAAACAGAACGCATACAGTCAAAACTGAGGATGCCAACTCTAATAGCAGACCTGTTACCAGTGGAGTTCCACAGGGATCTGTGCTAAGCCTCGTACTGTTTGGTATCTATTTTTCAGAAGTCCAGGCAAAAATAGATGGCCTATGGCTTACCAAGTTTGCTGATGACTGCAAACTGGGTACAGTTATTGAATCCCCCAAAGAGTCAACATATTACAAAAATGGGCTTACACAGACAAATGATTGGTGTCAGAGCCATGGACTTAAACTAAACTAAAAAAAATGCATTATCATCCCCTTTGGCAAAGGAGAAATGCCTGCTAATTACAACATTAATAATATCCCCCTCAGTTCAAACCCAGTGGTGAGAAATTTAGGAACGCAAGTTGATAGCAGCCTTAATTTTGATCATCAGGTGTCCACAGTAGAAAGGAAGGCCTTCTGCATTGCACACCTCATAAGCAAGGGTGTAGCATCCAAACCTAAGGAGGTTATAACTTCCCTGTACTCGGCTCTCATCAGACCAGTAACAGAGTACAGTGCTCCCTTCTGTATGTGCCTAACTTGCAGAGCAGTCTCAGACCCTGCCTTGATGAAGTTGTAGCATACCTGCAAATGCAATGGGACAATATTCACTCATTCTAGGAATCTTAACCTAGCCTGCAATATTAACTGGCGAGACAGATATGTCTCCCAGAGGTTGCTACTCCTTTGGAACAAATTTCCAGTTCATGTAAAACAGAGCTCCTCAATGACCCTATTTAAGTGTAACATGGACAACTGGATAGGAAATCGTAAACTTAGACCAAGGGTTTCACCTATGTCCCTCTTAGACAGGGGGAGCTGGTGCTGATCTTAGATTTGTGTGTAAATGTAGACTATATATCTTAATCCATAAGGGAACAAGGGTATAACATGGCTAAGCTTGTAGAGGCCTTAGAGCCAATAGCCTAGTAACCTCCTGTGATCCTATGACAGGTGTATGACTCAGAGAATTTCTCTTCTCTGGAACAGGCTACCCATTCATGTGAAGCAGAGCTTTTGCCTAACCCTATTAAAGGGAAACCTAGACTAGTGGATGATAAATCAGAAATATACCCTGAGTCTAGCACCTCTGTCTCTAATGGATAGAGGCAGTCTATAAATCTTGCCTGACTTGAGGGATACATTTGGGAAGCCTGGAAACCTTTAAAAGCCAGCTTATAAACTTGCATGACACATTTAGGATGCTTGGCTAGGCTTATAAAAGCCCCAGTAGTCTTGAGCTTAGTATACACATGTGAACCTATAAATGTATATATACTTAGAAACATTGATATACACCTCTGTTATTTTTAACTGATAGTTCAAGGTTGTTGCTGCATTTTCAAAATAAATGAGTATGTCATCAGCAAAGGAAGTTATTTCAATATTTAGCCGAGCAAATATTATGCCTACAATAAAACAATGTTGACGTATCTTATAAAAAATGAGTTCTAATGACAGAAAGAAGACACTGAATGAAAGGAGGACAGCTCTAATATCAGTCTTAATCCTGATCATTGATAAAATGTGTCCATTACAGCTAAAAATGTTGATAAAGAGTTATATAGTGAATCCTAGAGAAAAAAATCAGTAAATGGATATGAACTCTGTTATAAGTCGGATATCTAAAGTAAACTGTGTAACATTTTAATATTTTTTATTATTTTATTAAGCCACACATTTACGAGTTAAATTATTATCTTGATTTTGTTTTTATTGCATGAAAAACCTGATGGAGCTCAGATATTATGAAACTAGCTATGAAGCAAAACTATTTGAAGAGATAGGTCATTAAATTGATATTTTCTTCTTCTTCTTTTGGCTGCTCCCGTTAGGGGACATCACAGTGGATCATCTTTTTCCATTTCTTCCTGTCCTCTGCATCTTGCTCTGTCACACCAACCACCTGTATGTCCTCTCTCACCACATCCATAAACCTTATCTTAGGCCTTCCTCTTTTCCTGTTACCTGGCAGCTTCAACCTTAGCATCCTTTTCTCAATATACTCTGCATCCCTCCTTAGCACATAGTTCACAGTTCAGTACTAAGCTAACTGCCCTTGCGAGCCATTTTAAGCCTAGCCAATTATCCCTTGTGAGATTCAAACCCTGGACCTTGTGTTTGTAAGGCAAACACCTTAGCCATTAAGCTACCCTCCCAACCCCTTAAATATTGGTCATTTTGGAGATTAACTTATCACAGCGATCTCTTTTACTCATGTAGCCCAGCACATTTTCATTGATTCCAGCACACCTTACCTTCATTTTTAACATATATGTACACACATGTTCGAGTTCAGATGTTATAACATATGTATTCCCATATCCCAAACTGAAAGGTAGGAATTTCAAAAGGTTTCCACACCGAAACCCGGGATTGAACCAGGGACCTTTAGATCTTCAGTCTAACACACTCCCACCTGAGCTATTTCGGCAGCACACATCCAAACAGACATAATCTTGCCTCTCTGGCTTTGTCTCCAAACCTTCCAACCTGGGCTGACCCTCTAATATACTTATTCCTAATCCTGTCCACCCTTATCACACCCAGTGCAAATCTTAACATCTTTAACTCTGCAACGTCCAGCTCTGACTCCTGCTTTTTTGTCAATGACACTGTCTCCAACCCATATGACATAGCTGGTCTCACTAGCCTCTTGTAGACCCTCCCTTTCACTCTTACTGGTACTCGTCTGCCACAAATCACTCATGACACACTTCTCCACCCACACCATCCCGCCTGTACTCTCTTCTTCACCTCCCATCCACACTCACCATTACTCTGAACTGTTGATCTCAAGTATTTAAACTCAAAATATATGGGTCTGAAATTTTTAATTTTGAAATACATTTTTCTGGATAGGTTTAAGTATGAAAATGTAATATTATTCATAAAGATACTATAATTCAACCTGATATGATTATATAAGTCAACAAGTATTGGGTTTAATTCTATCATAACCATTAGAAATGGTGGGGAGGTCTTTCCTAGTTTAAGGTTATTAGTTGCACTTTCAGCTTTAGAATGCATGAAACATTGGTCTGAATGATAGAGGGAGTCAGAGTGTATTTCCTTGGGTCTACAAAAATCCATTTAAATTAGGTGAGGCACTAATATTATCACAGTATACCTCACTGATACACTAAAGGATTTTGCAAAAGATATGACTTTCTAACAATTTCTTCACATTGTGATAAGCTTTGACATGGCCATGCAGGATAAAGTACATGTTCCCTTAAGGTAATAACTGTGATTGTTAAACTAAAAGAAATGCAAGAGTGACAAATTTAAATTTCAACAATAGGATGCAAAACCATTTTCAACCTCTCTGCAACGTGCTCATCTGTCATAACAATTTGTAAAGTTATGGCCCCAGTTCTGTGATGTAGAGGGATTAAACCCTAAGTATGACCCCAAGTTTGATTAGCAGCATCAGTGCTGGAAGAGCTAAGGGGAGGATAAGAGTGAGTGGCTGCCGGCATGCCCCTCATGGAGGGAGGGAATTTCCTATGGCTCACCATTTGGGTGATAACCAGTGGCATCACTAGGCATTGACCCTCAGAGCAGAGGCCCACACTACCATTGTACAAGTGCAATGACTTTGAAATAGAGCATGTCAAGGCATATGTCCTGTGTCAAGCAACATGTCAAGCAGCACTCAGTGGTGCTGAAAACAGCTGCTGCAGGGAGGGAGAGCTCCAAGGGAGGGGGTAAGCCATTCTATTGTACATGAAAACTGGTCTACTGTCTACCAGCTGACTCTTGCCATGGGTGGAATTAATGGGCTGGATAGGCACCCTGAGTGAGAACAAATAGTTTATAGGAGTCTCACTTAGCCCATGGATGCCTAAATCCCAGCCTCAATGGAAAAAAAGGGAAATTAGATAAAGGCAATGGAGCCACTGGGCATGTTCAGGAAAGGAGCAGAATAAAAAAATAAATACATTTATAAAATTACAAAAGCTGTCTTTCTGCCTAATGAAAACAACTTAATTGGAAATAACTTTGCCTTGCTTGAATACAGCAAAGCAAACAAAAAGTGATCACCTTCTCCATTTTTTTTCTTTTGGCATATAAAAGGAATTTTGGAACTCTGTCTCATCTCTGCTAAACCCTGGCTCCAAAAACAACCCCTGTCCACATCCAGATGAAACACCTAGTGAAATAGCCTCCCTCTTCACCACTCATTTCAATAATACAATATCAAGCCTCGCAGCAACCTTGCCCAAATAAGTAGTGACAGTAACTTCCATCCACTAAAGCCCACCTCACAAAATACACCGACCGTTTCCTTCTCTTCTATACCCACTGCTATTATCAAAAAAACTGCTTATCAAACTGAAACCATGCTCTAATGCTCCCGATAACTTACTTAACTTCCCAGAATACCTTCAGATGTCTGCTAAAGCCATTGCCTATCCAGTCAGCATACTCATCAACAGATCTATCCAGGAGGCCTAAGTACCTACTATCTGGGAAAAATCTTTCATTCTACCCCTCCACAAAGGTGGCAACAACACAGATATTTCAAACTTTAGACATATTGCTATTCTCTCCCCCTTCAAAAATCTTGGAGAAATGCATCCATAAACAACTTCTCAGCTATCTACTTCAAAACCAGCTTCTTTCCCCCACTCAGTATGGGTTCAAGCCAGGCCACAGCACAACTACCACACTTCTATCATTCTTGGATACAATCAATTGAGATTGAGACACCAGCAAAATTGTATCTTCTCTATTTCTTGACCCCTCTAAAGCCTTTGATACTATTTCCCACCCTCTGCTACTCACCAAATTCTCAAACCTAGGTATCGCCCCTTTAACCTTAGATTGGATTACCAGCTACCTAAATAATAGACAACAATCTACTAAATGGCAAAACTATTTCTCTCCTTTTCTTGACCAAGGCTCTATATTAGGCCCCCTACTCTTTAGTATTTTCATCAACGACTTTCACTCAAATGTTACTAATGGTACAGTAATTCAGTATGCAGATGACGCTACCATAATCTGCTCTGCTAACTCTATTACTGAACTCCTGCATACAACCCAGAATGCTTTTAACTCCACTGAAACATGGATGACAGATAACCACCTTTCTCTGAATCCCCCCCAAAAAAACAAACTCCTGTTATTCACCCCCAAGAAAAGTACCTCCATAAATAAGATTGATTTCATCATATACTTTCAAAACAAGACTACCATAGAACTAATACCTCATACAAAACTACTGGGAGTCATCTTAGATGAAAACCTTACTTCTGATCTCCATGTCCAAACCTCTATCAAAAAGATACATCAAAATCTAGGATACCTCTATAGACATAAACATTTTCTTAACTGCTCTTCCAAACAAACTCTTGCCCCATACCTTCCTCCTCCCCTCACTCCTATATGGTTCCCCACTCCTCACCAGTATCCAGTTATCCCTACAAAATAAGCTCGAATCCTGTTAAAATAAAGTCGCCAAATTCACAACCAATGCCAAATATTCATCCCATCACTAGTCTTCCTTACAATCAGTCAGTTGGCTTGAACTCCCACATCACCTAACATACATGAAACTAACCATAGCACATAAAATTGTGTACAGTCCTTCAGATTGCCCAGCCCTATCTCCAATCCTAACTCACTACCAACCAAATAGATCACTCAGATCTGAAAACCAATTTCTCCTGCAAGTTGACAAACCAAAACTCCCAGTAGGTCAAATGCTCTACTCCTTCTCTATCGTCAAACTATGGAGTGCCCTCCCACTAGCTATTTAGGACTGTCAGCAACATCTCTTCCTTCAAAACAGCTGTGAAACAGCATCTGTCCACCCTCTGGCACTGTAGATGCTCTAACTTCCATTTACTCGACTCCTCTTCCCTACATCAAATCATCTTTTTTTCCTCTAATTCATTCCTCCAAAACTTGACTCTAGTACTTCTTCACGCTCTTCACTCCTAGTACTAATCTCTCCCTACTTCTAACACATATACCTTTAGATAGTTATTCTAATTCTACATATATTAAGCACTTCCACACTCACAACAGAGTCTGCTCTGGAGTGTACACAAACATCAGAGTGTACTACAATATGTTCCTTGGATTTACTTCAATGCCTTGTGTGTTTACATTATTTCTCTGTGCCACCTACATTTTCACAGTACTTTATTGTATTTTAAAGCCTGTTATGGCTACGCTTCTTGTTAATACAAACTGTTCCAATATTATGTAATTGTTATTGTAACTACCATTGTGGAGTTTTTCTCCCCGTGTCTCCACTGAAAAGGAGTTCTTCTTGGCCCAGTGGACTTTACAGGTAAACAAATGCCAATAAATAAATAAATAAATAAATAAATAAATATGTTACCTGGGAGTCAAGATCATATTACCTAGTTGTGACCTTTTCTTGAGCTGTAGCAGCACTTGAGTGTTTTGAATTATAGACAATTCAGAAATAATCTTTAGTATAATATCAAGGAAGTGTAAAATGAAACCCTAGTCTTGTGAAAGAAAACCTCCTCAGACCATAAAGCTTGCAGTTGTTAGATTCTTCTGGTTAATTGAACAGCAATTATACAATGACTGGCCATTAATATTCAAAAACGAGCACGCTGATTGGTCAGCTCAACCAGCGGACCCGTTGTAAATCTAAGATTATACCAACGGAAAAAGGTCACCTAGACTTTTTTCCATTAGTATATCTCATAATTTTTTTACTTTTCTTTCTTTTTTTTTTTAACAAAAAGAGAAAATGGAAGACCTCAAATGAATTAGGGAGATGGCACAGACAAAAATAAGAGGATAATCAGGTACATTCTGCAAAACTAAAGAAATTTAACTGATCATCATTTTACTTTTTCTGTTCCGGCACTCCAGAATATTAAAAGTCTCCTGGTTTCTTTTTTCTTTTCAATAAAAAAAAAAAAAAAAAAAACAATGGAGATCTTCCTTTCTCTGTTGCTGCCTTTATACAGCACTAGTGTACTGTGTAAGCGTGGGAACACATGTCCCATATGTATGCGCAGTACATCAGAAAAATACCCCAGGATACTGGAAAAACGTGGAAAGGTACTACGGAGGCATTATACAAAGACATCATTTAAGAAAAGCATTATTTTTCTTAAATAATGTCATTGTATAATAGCAATAACTGACTCCGTGGTGTGGTATATTGAAATTTACCCATGGTTGGCTTTATTTAATCACTTGGTCTTTGTCAACATGATTAAACCACGCAAACTGTGGGTAAATCTTCAATATACCACACCGACATCATCGGTTATTACTTAATTAAACAACTTCTTTCATTAAAAAACAGTTTGTCAGATGTAACTGAGGATATACAGGAAGTAATGGTACAGAACAAAGCTTTCAGAAATGTAACAGGGATTTTCGGTGTTTCACAAATACAATGCACGGAATAATATTCACTGATACAGTATACTTCAGTGTTTTGCTTTATAATGGTTCACATAAAACATAATTAAAATTAACTATGTCTCATTTCATACTCTTTTTAACAGTTTGAAACTCTTGAATGAAATCTAATCCAAAAATGATTCCCTTATCTTACAGGCACCAGTTGGGTCAAGACAGACATTTAGGGTAAAACCAAAAGCTTTATATAGTTCATCCTTCCAGTGTCAGAAGGCTGGGACAAGTTAGGATCACCATAGCTTGTTCAAATACACCTATATCATAAGGCATAAGATTTTCAAAATTGCTACTTTTTTAGTCCAGCGACTTGGAAATACTTGTAGTTGGGTAAATGATGCTGTATATTAGTTGTTCTCCAAGATTGCTGGTGACATGCTACCGTCTTTACTCTTAATTCTCAACCTCACTACAACTATATCATCACATACCCCCCATTCACCAATACACATTAGTAACCACGTCTAACCAGCTCCCTGATAAACAACCAAATTTCTCACATATCTCTACCCAGCTTTTCCCCTATACCCTCCCATACTATTCAATCCATAAATTGGCCTCCTTGCCTCCTATGAAACCACACTTGACCCCAGTACCCTCACCTATGTATAAAAAACATATTCCATGCTATTCATTCCTCATCACCTATCCACTCAAAAGTGGAGACATGCATCCTAACCCTGTCCCACCCTTTAATCCCAACCCCAAAATTAACCCCAAAGATTTAAACATGCTAACACTGAACCTTAGAAGTATATGTAATAAAACAGCCCCACTGCATGCATAGATTGATCAAAATGAACCTGACATATTAGCCCTTACCGAAACATGGCTACACCCCAAAAACTAAGAGTACACATAGTAAAATTGGTTAGGAATTTAACTAATTTCTGTCAGCATAAATTCAACAAACTCCTACATGAAATAGACTGGACACCCCTTAAACTAGAACCCCTTAGTCATGCCGTACTATACTTTAATAGCTCCTTCCTTCATGTACTTAATACATAGCCCCCATTCATATGAAAAGAATTGAAAAGAACTCAGCACCATGGCTCTCTAAGGAATATAAACACCTGATGAACCAAAGGGACCTAGCCTGGAAAACCTGGAAACTAAACAAAAATTAACAAACTCATGTCAACTTCAAAACATTATGTAACAGTTACAAAATTAATAAACAAACATAAGAAATCATATTATTCACAGATTCAACTCCAGCATAAAACCAACTCCCACATTTTTGGGCTCCATATCCACTCTACTTAACCCTGGGACAAACAGACATCACACCCCATCACCTGATACTCCTCCATCACAAATAACAGAAAACTTTAACGAGCACTTCATAAAATCAATAGCACTTCATAAAAATCAATAGCAGACCTACCAACTAACACCCCTAACACTGGACCCCCCCACCCTTCAACCTATTTAGTCACCAATCCTATACCATGTACTACATCTAATTCTATCATTAATAACCCCCTTACTCAACAAAATATCATACAAACCCTATTCTCATTTCAGCCCATACCCACAAACACCATAAAGAAACTGCTACAAAAACTAAAACCCTGTTCCACTTCGGCTGATAATCTACCACCGCACTACCTCAGATTGGTTGCCAACTCAGTTGCCTACCCAGTCAGTATCCTTACAAATAGAAGTTTATCTGAGTCAGAGGTACAACCATATGGAACAATCTCTCACCACCCCCCAGCCACAAAGGAGGCAACTCTTTTGAACTAACCAGTTTCTGTCCTATATCCATCTTGTCATCCATATCCAAAACTTTCGAGAAAGGTATCCATCAACAGATAATACCTTTTGCAAAACAATCTTTTAACCCAAACCCAACATGGTTTCTGACCCAGCCACAGCACAACTACAGCCCTATTATCCTTTACAGACACTGTGAACAAGGCCAGAGATGCAAGATGCTATACAGCCTCAGTATTAAGAACCAGAAAGAACCAAAATAATAAAATAACCACAATCAGCAAAAAACTCAGGTAGTCCAACTTTAATAAACCATACATGACTTAGCACTTTTACCCTGTTGTTCAGTCTCAGTGTTCCTTGACCTCTCTAAGGCCTTTGACACAGTCTCTCCCCCCTACTACCGAACACACTGTCTAACTTAGGCTTCTCACATAACACAGTAAAATGGTTTCAGAGCTACCTTGAGGATCGTAAACAAGCAGTGAAATGGTCCGACAAAGTCTCACCCTTTCTCCACATCCCTATTGGAGTTCCTCAAGGTTCCATCCTCGGAACCCTACTTTTCAACATTTTCACTAACAACCTTCACACTTCCTCCTACCCCGGAACACTCATTCAATATACTGATGAGTCCACCATAATCTGTACAGATCGTTCACTATCAGAACTTCCTTCAAAAACTCAGCAGTCCTTTACTGCAGATGAATCCTGGCTAAAAAATACCCAACTCTTTCTTAATCCAAAGAGACTAAATTAGTACTCTTCCACCCTAAAAATACCTCCCCTGTCACAAATAATTTCAACTTCTTTGCATCTGACAACACTGTCATAGAAATAGTGTAGGAAACCAAACTTCTAGGAGTAATCATTGACAATAAACTTTCCTTCGACGCCATATACAGCAAAATATAAAGAAAACTCATCAAAAAATGGGACTCTTACATAGAAACAAACATTTCTTAACTACGGCAACCAAAGTTTCCCTCGCAAAAACCTTTTTACTTCCCTCCCTTCTTTACAGTACCCCTATCCTAACTAATTTACAAACTTCTACCCTATGCAAGATAAAACAGTGCTACAACAAAGTAGCTAAGTTTACCACAAACTCTAAATATCGCAGACATCGCTGTGTCTAGCAAACTTAGTCACACCTTATGCGCCAAAAGATGCCTACGATCAGAAGATAAAAATCTCTTAGCTATCTCAAAACTTACAGAACAAACAGGTCACTCTCTGTATTCATATTCTGTCTCTAAACTATGGAATTCACTACCTCTAGCTACTAGGTCTATGCCTGGCCTAATCCGCTTTAAAGCCTCTTTAAAAAATCATCTCAAAAATACATGGCTCTGCTCCTGTTTAAATCTGGCCTACTGCTCAGCTCTTCCTCTTCTTCCACGCTGGCTTCATTTTCTTCTTCTTCTGTTGCATCTCACTCCTTCACAGTCTACAAGACCCTAATGTCTCTCATAACTCCTTCTCTGTTTCTATACCATAGCCTTAAACTACTGCTCAGTCTGTAATGCCGCTATTCTTCTTAACTCTCTCACTATCGTTCTGCATCATTAACTCTTCAGCTATTATTTTCCTAACTGAAACCAACATTTTATTTTTCATGTACTGTAACAACCGATGTCATGCATTGTACTACCAACATACTACTTTTGTAGTTTATCTACTCATAGGGTTACGTATATGTTGTTTAATGACTAAAATTGTCTGTAATAATATAACTGTACAGAATTGTCCAGATGTGTAGTATATCTTGTAACCTAGCTTATGTTCTGTCATCTTATTTCTGTATAGTATTCCTCATGTCATTTGTATTGTTTTTTGGAATATACTGTATTTGTATTGCACTGTATGTGGGGCTTTTCTTCCTGGGCGTCCACTGAAAATGGGTTCTGTAGACCCAGTCGGACCACCCCGGTAAAAAATGTCAAAAAATAACTCAATGATGCTAGATCAAGCAGAATAAAATAACTGCTAACATCTGTGTAATCCCATTTAACACCAAAGACAGCTGTTTATATTTCACATTTCCCACTTTACCTGACCATGTAAATGTGCATGGAACTTCTTATCTCATCTTCCAGTATCTGTGACCTTTGACATTGCAGCCCCTTTTCTATATTTCAGTGATTTTTCTCTCATCCCACCTTCATATTTAAGTCTGTGGTTCTCATTGCTTTCTCCATCATTCTCTTACACACACTAACTATGTACACCTGTAAAAATGCGATAAAATGTTTATTAAGCAGAATGTATTTATCCCCACTCTGTGTATGCCATCAAGCATTTATCTCTACTCCAGAGGTGTAGTTAGGATAGCGCAAAAGGGGATGCTGCCATGGCTGCTTGGTGTTAGTAAGCATGGTCAGTCATTGCCAATGCTGCTGTCAGAAAGAATGCTAATACTACATTGAGAGAGAGGACTAAAGTCCTTTGTGCATGGATCCACAGCTGCAGACATGAGGAACCTCCCTCCCCCTTTTTGTTATGTAGACTTTTCTTTGGTTCCTCAACTGTGAGTTGAGGAGGGCACTAGTTCAGGAACTGCAGAGGATGCCAGATAACCAAGCTATGCTTCTGCTCTACTCTGTGTGTGTCATCAATAATTCCCTAGTATTGTAAACAAATAACCAACCATTGTAACTCAGTTCTATCAGACCTCAAGGGGAAAAAAAAACTTCACACACTACTCATACAAATACTATCTCATACTGAACAAAATAAACTCACAAATATTATGAACACTATAATGAACTTGAAAAGAATTAGAATTAAAAAAAATGGGAAGGTTCCTGCCCTGAACCCATTGATAACTAGGGTACCACCCAAGACCTTGAACTGGTTAAAGTATTTTTAGAAACCTGGATGGACGAATGGATGAATAGATGGCACATCCATTGGGAAAAGTTAGTAGCTATAAACAGAAAACACTCCTTTCCATTTCTATTAAACATGGAACCGTGCCTTATTTCACAGTTCAGGCCTTGTCATAGACACTGATGCCAGATGTCAGATCCACAAATTTTCTTACTTTAGAGTCGAGTCATTATTTCAGAAAGCAAAGCTATCTGATTTCAAGTACAGTGTCTGTGTGGAGTTTGAATATTCCTCCTAAGTCTGTATGGAGTTTTCCCACTTTCTAAAAAATATGTCCATAAACACTTAGAGCTATATCTTTCTACCTACTTACACACACACACACACACACACACACACACACACACACACACACACACACACACACACACACACACACATATTTGGTTCTACTTAAACTGATTGAATACTATTTATATCAGTGTGCATAATGTGGAAACAAATTGATCAACATTATGCATGTCGACACCATACTATGCAAGCACTGACAATTAATCTCACCACATGCAAAACTTAAAAAACAAGGTAAGCCCTCCCTTGCACCCCCCAGACCCCCCCTAATTATATAGTCTAACTCTGAGATCACACAATCCCCTGAGATCCTGCACACCTATCGACCATCTGTTTAGTTGACCAAAGTTACCTAGGCCCAGACTCAGCAAAAATTTAAATGAACAATTTATGAACACTGCGGTGCAGTGATGCAGCTGTTAACATTGTTGTCTCACAGCAAGAGGTTCTCCATTTCAATTCTCGGCTGGGGTGCCTTCTGTGCGGAGTCTGCATGCCCTCCCAGTGTTCATGTGTGTTTCCTCCAGGTACTCCGGTTTCCTACCAAATTCCAAAGACATGCATCTAGAGCATTTCTACCCAGGCCTGCACTGAAAATAGGCTCTGTCCTAGTCGGACTTTCCTAGTCAACAAATGTTAAACAAATAAACTCCTGGAATGGTGTATTTCACCTCCAGGGAACTAACCACTTGGCCACAAATAACTAAAACAAAAACCTAAGCAAATTAAACCCACCAAAGTGGGGGTTTTACCCCCACACCCCCCTAACTAAATATACCAACTCCAAGATCACACTACAGTGGAGAAAAGGGCAATGTTCACCATGGTGGCCAAATGGTTAGTTTCCCAGAAGCGATATATGCCATTCTGGGAGTTCGTTCATTTAAATTTTCACTGAAGTCATCTCACTGTTATGTGAGTCGAGTTTATGGTAATTCAAGGATTTAAAGGGAATCTCTCTCACTCTCTCTCTCTCTCTCTATATATATATATATATATATACACACACACACACACACACACACACACACACACACACACACACACACACACACACAAGCACACACACTCCTGCCCTTGTAGTCATGGCTGAAAATGGTCTAAGGACACTTAATTGGTCACCAAAAGTGTAAGTGAAATAAAAATAGCTTTATTTCTGCTATGCTAAATGCTCATCTAGTAATCTAATCCATATGGAAGGGAAATAACACCATGCAGCTGCAACTGCACATATTACATTTACTATAGCAGTAACTTATTAACTTTATTTTTTCTCACAGTGATCTTCACTGAAATTCTTGTGTTTTTCTTTTTGAACCTGTATCTACTAGAAAACTATATTGAATACTGCTTTGTATAGACTAACTAGAAGATATGTATTCTGCATTTTAATGTATGTACACTATTGTATTATCTAATTATTGTATATTGCTTGTATTTCTGTCGAACTTTTCTCCCTGGGCCTCCACTGAAAATGGGCTTCTGGCCCAGTCGGACTTTCCCAGTAAACAAATGTAAATAAATAAAGGCATGAACTTAACCTCTACTTACTCTAAGCAATCTAATCCAGTTTACACTTTAATATTACTAATGCAGAATAACATTTTCCTTTGCTAAGCAGTAAATGATTATGATATCTACTGATATTGTAAACGTATGAGCACAATATATAGCAGAACTTCACATTTTTGAATATGAAAAAAATTAGCATTTTCTAAAACAACTATGGTTGGTTTTATGCTTTATGTTTGGAAAAATAAATGGACTGACATCCTTTCTGAAAGAGTCCTCACTTCACAGGACTTACCATCTTTCCACTTCATCTTTTAAGGCAGTGTCTGTCTCACATTTAGGTTTATTGGTAAATATTAGGCTAACTGCTGTGAAGGGCTATTCTCACCTTTTGGGATTGTGCAATGGTGGCCTGAGCTTATTTTAGAACCTAAATCACCTGAATGAAAATCTTTCCTTTAAACTAGTAGTTGTAGCCTTTCAAAGCAAGAATATGTCAAATAATAGAAAGGTTAGTAACTACTTGAAAGTGAGCCTTGAAATACAGAGACTGAATGACCAAAAAAATGGACTTGCATGGCCATTTCTGATAATATTTCCATTTCTCTGATGTATGACCATTTTGGTGTTGGTACATATAAGTTAGGTGGTGTGTGAGGAGTTTCATGCTGCAAAAATCAATTTAAAGGAGAAGCGGGATGCTCAATGTTTACACTTCTTCTGCATGTTCAGTCTTGCATGTGTGTGTGTGTGTGTGTGTGTCAGCACTCTCTGTTATCTTCTTCTTCTTTCGGCTTTTCCTTTTTAGGGGTCACCACAGCAGATCACCTGTCCACTCATGATTGGCAGTGTAGTTTTATGGCATTGAGTTGCCAGCCCGGTGCCCAACCTTCCACAGAAGGCACACACATGCACACGCTCACACCTAGGGCCAGTTTAGAGTGTCCAATCCACCTACAGCATATCTTTGGGATGTGGGAGGAAACTGGAGCACCTGGAGGAAACCCACATGACCACAGGGAGGACATGCAGACTCCGCACAGAAGGCACCCCAGCCGAGGATCGAACCGGAGAACCTCTTGCTATGAGGTGGCAACTCTACCCGCTGCACCACCACGCTCACCCTGAGTGCTGAAATTTCAGTAGAGAGCTCTTTAAAACATTTGATTTTCCTAATTTTCCTTTAAACTGATTTGGTAATGGACCTTGTTTGATTCATTTACGGCATCTGTTAAATAAACTGCTTTCCATAAGAAAAAGGCTACAATATACACTAGTTTGCACTTACCATATAGCTCCTGTATTGCTTTTCTGTCCAGCCAGTCTAGTTCTGTTTCTGTAACTTGAGGAATATAGTTTGGCTGCATCACAGATCCAGTACGGTAAACATGTGGTAGTCCAAGGACATGGCCAATTTCATGTACAGCAACCTGAAACAAATCACTGGAACATAATACACTCAAAGAGGTTTAGAATGAAAATACAGAAACAAATGTGTCTCCCTGCTTATTGAATTACTTCATGGCATATTTCAAATAAAGCCCAGCATGGGGTGCAGCCATTAGAATATTATTTAAGTTTTCAGAACAGTATGTGTATATTCAAATGTTGTTTTAGGTTTCTTGTTCTGACAAAAAAAAAAAAACAAATAGTCAGCATCCTAGTGAATGACATGTATATTTAATCTTGACGGAAACTAAAGAGCTGAATAGATTAATATAATAAGTTGCACTGAAACATAGACTTTGATGGTATAATGTCTTACCTCATCTACATTGCTGCATTTGACTGGGCCAAAGAAGAAATGAAATATTATCTACAGATTGCATTTGGTGTAGCATAATCAAACACACATTTGTTGTAGCATGATCAAACACACATTTGTTGTAGTACAATCAAACACATGTTTAATGTAGCATGATCAAACACACATTTTTTGTAGCACGATCAAACACACATTTAGTGTAGCATGATCAAACACACATTTGTTGTAGCATGATCAAACACACGTTTAGTGTAGCATGATCAAACACACATTTGTTGTAGCTTGATCAAACACGTTTAGTGTAGCATGATAAAATACACGTTTGGTGTAGCATAATCGAACACATTTGTTGTAGCATGACAAAACATGCACGTTTTGTATCATGGCCAAACACCAAAGTGAATACTGTAGTGCTATTTTGTAATGACTGCTCCCCCAGTCATTTACATTTAAAGATGTTAAAACAAAAGATAAACCTCTTATAAATCATATTTTAACTGTAACTACAATTATATGAGTTTACTTACTGCATTTTTCATACTGGGCATACCCATGAGCATGTAGATCTTTTGTAGGAAAGGCTTAGGCTAGTCTTTATATGAACTAGGGGGTTATGACAAGAAGACCGAGTTATTTCCACTACCAAGAAGAGAATATATCTTAGGAAAATAACAGGTCTAGTTGTTGAGGAAAACACTGGTGTGACATTAAAGTTACTAAAGAACACTGAAGCTTCCAAGAAACAGAAAATTATATTGTAAGTTAAAATTTTTTGTAATCGAAAGACTGGGCAGAGTTAGTTAGTGAAGTGGTAAAAAAGAGAAAGAAGTGGTAAGTGATGTGAAGATAGATGAGATAGTTGTAACTCAGAAGACATTCGTCCTTTGGATCTGCATTTAAAATTAACGGCAAAACCCAGCGAAACATGAACTAGTGAAATTAACTGATTGAACTGACAATCCCAATAAAATATAACAAAAAAACAAGTGTTTTTGCAGGGAGATAAACCCCTCTGCACCCCCTAACACCACACCTCAATGCATACCATTTCAAGGTCTCTCAACCTAGCTAGAAGGCAAAAGAAGGCTTCCTTATTCTACAGTACAGCAATCTTGAGTTAATAAAACTCTGTGATGAACTAGAAGTTGAATGTAAAGCCAAAGAGGTCATGCACGAAAGACAACGTGCACGGTCACAGAAACCATGGAAGTCCACAAAGATAAACCAGCACGTAAAGGATTGCTTGAAGTTTCTTTTATTGAAGATAAATATAAACCAAATGTAGTGGCTGATAAGCCATTACAAAATAGAAAACCGGTTTCGGCTTTAAGCAGCCTTTTTCAATGCTCAAAAAAAGAATAAAATTTGAAACATCTTCACCATTTCCTGTTCTTATATAATGGAGCCCTTAAAGAGACATGCACCAAACACCTCCACAGTAGTTAACCCAAAAAATGGAAAAATAAAGAATGTACATATATACAAAATTAATTACAAATAACATCCCATACCATAATATCAAACCTGTGTACCAAAATATGAATATTACAAAATTATGCATTAGTTATAGACATAAAAATTAAGTCTTAAACATGATACATAAGTAAAAGTATATGCAATTGAGCCTATGTATACCTATTAAGTATCAGTCTAATAATTCAACAGATTCAAAAAATTCAAAAACCAGAATAAACTGGATGTAATGGTCTATAATATTATTCTGTTTCATTTAACCCTGGCCTGAACAATCCCCCTAATTTAATAATCCACATATTCTCCATATGATTTAATTTAGTATGCCATCCTGCTTTAAAATTCCTATGCAGTGCTATCTTGTCAATAATAACAAATTTGAATGCAGCAGAAGGGTGATCATTAGTATGTTTAAACAGTGCATTAGTTAAATGTTTATTCCTAATGGCACTCGTGCTCACCTATTCTAAATTTAACAGCCGAAACCGGTTTGCTATTTTGTAATGGCTTATCAGCCACTACATTTGGTTTATATTTATCTTCAATAAAAGAAACTTCAAGCAATCCTTTACGTGCTGGTTTATCTTTGTGGACTTCCATGGTTTCTGTGACCGTGCATGTTGTCTTTCGTGCGTGAACTCTTTGGCTTTACATTTGGTTTCTTTTGTCACGCTGGGGACGCCTGGATTGCGGGTTATTTTGCCATCGGGCTGTTTCTACAATTTTTTGACATCAGTCTTCGCAGACCTGTTCTTATATATTTTTTTGGCAGCATCATAAATGGGTTCTAACATCGGGAACATTTTCATACAATATTGGCTTATGAAGTAAGCAGCGAGAGGCCTACTATCTTTTGCAGTTTAACCTCAAGGCTTTTGGTTTCATAGTCCGCCATTTTCTATGTTTCTTTTGGTTACATGAAACATAGTGGGATCGTTTATAATGACTCAGGATCCTAGCCTTATGTGTTTTGGACCTAAGGTATTGTGTCTTTACATGGATTATCTTCATGTAATGTTTTGGGGATAACTGTTAAGAATTCTTTTCATGGTCGGTGAACTTTGGCAGATCTACACTAACATTTTGACATTTTGGCTGATATTTACGAATTTTGGACTTAAGGTACTTTGTTCTCTTAACTACTTGGGAATACTGTGAGTGTCATTCCTCAATGGTCGGTGAACTGTGGGAGTTTTACAGCATTGGGGTTACTCATTTTTTCTTCATTTAACTTATTATTACAAATGTTTTGGACCTTATGTACTGTGTTCTTTTTGGACTATGCATTTCGCAACCGTTTGGGATTACTGTGAATGCTATTCTTCAATGGTCGGTGAACTGTGAGAGTTCTACAGTATTTGGGCTATCTATTTTTTCTTTAATTAATCTACATTTACAAACTTGAAGGAAGCTGTGGAGAGTCGACTACCTGTTGGACTGTTCTATACAACTTTTGATAATAATTTTTGATATTTTCATATGGTCCCTTCTTTTCTTTATATATGGACTATAATTCTAGATATATCACAGTTAATGTATAATTTTTGACTAAGTATAGGTCAGAAAGTTGTCATTAATATCTTTTGGGTTGCTATGGTCAAACATAGGTAGTGTCCTGCTTGTTCTATCATATAACTCTATATACATATATGTTTTCTAGTAGTTCAGGGTCTTATTAGCTTAACAATTGATTTAAACTACATATTTTATTTTCTATTTTTCATTAGAAGACAAACCTTTGGTATCATAATTTGATTCGCTTATTTTTATACGGCTTTTTTGACCTTCCACAGGTAATTTGAAAGTTGGATTGGTTACAATTATATGCATGTGAGTGTCCTCATTGATAGCTTAGCCAACATCTTTTTGCAACATTAATAATATTTTAATATATTATGAATAGAACATTGACTTTTTGGAAACATTTTTCCTTACGGTGGTTATATGGTATTGTGGCATGGTGACTATCATATATTAAGCGCCAACCACTAACTTTTTTGATTAGTGTGGGCTAGCAACAGATATTGACATAGCAGAGACGAAGGTCGGCTATCAAGTTCGGGCTTTAAAGATTTCTTTCATGGTTTTTGGCTTGAACAATTGAACAATGGTAACACTGGTTTTTGCTGACAGTGGTGATATTTAGTCGGCAACATTTTGGTTCCATCATGCTTTCTTTACCATTGCCACTTATTGTAAGGTAAATAAGTTTTTTCAATATATATACAGACTGGTTTGATATACACTGAATTTGATTGGTTGCATTGGGTTGTGCTGCTTCATTGTGGACATTTCTTGTATATAGATGCTTACACTTTTTTGATATATCTATTTTTGAATGTTTATCCATATACCTGTGGTTGGTTCAATGGCCTTATTGTAAGATAGTGAGTCATATATACCATTCAGCTTCATCTAATACAAGATCAATCATAATTATGGATCTCTGTGGAATTTTACAAGGGCTTTCGGCCGATAAAGATAATTTAGAAGTTTTTGGTCTAAACAATAACATGGGACAAAGTTCAAATAATGTTCCAGGAGATGGTCAACAAAGATGTGGAGCCATTTTTTCAAAACTTAATAGACATATGAAAACCTTACGTTCAAATGTTTGGCACTTGAAACTGTTCAAGGCATATAAGATCAAGGACATTACACCAAGGGGACTTAGGGTGCGTTTACAACCCCTAGTTGCCAATATAGACACTGAACTATCTAGGGAATGGGCAGAGGCCCAGCATCAGGCTTCCATGCACTTTGTTGACTGCCTATCTAGATATTATGATAGGACAATACAAAGTCAATTAACAGAGATTCAAGTTTTATGCGGTGAAGCTGAAAAATTTAGTAAAGAGGGGTTTTACCCACAATATATCTCTGACCTTGCCAAGGATTTATCCTCACTAGAACAACAACTTATGAAACGTAAAATTCATAAGTTTAACAGAGACATCATGGATTATGATAAAGGTAAACCGTTTGTTAGTCAAAAGACAGTCAGATTCACTGATCATACTAATACACACAACACCAGTAGGAAATGACCTAGTTCCATTTTAAGACACAAGAAGGTTACATCTGATGCAACCTCTGAGGATGATACATCATCTGCTACTGATGGTGAGGTTCCCTCACGCCAGGCGTCCCCAGCTGCCAAAAGAAAACAACCACCCCCTTTAGATCTAAGTGTAGGAGGAGGGGGGTAGAAAGCACCAATCTAGATTTAGGGTCTCCAACCCTACAGTGCCTACTACAACAGATGGTCAAATAACCAACAATGTTTTTAACATTTCATCTTTTGATCTTTCTCCTGTGCATACACGATTACTTAATAAAGGCCTTAATTTTGTTCCCAGTGCACCTGTCTCTGAAAATCATTTATTACAAGATGTAAATGACTTTGTAGATTACTTAATCTTAAGTTATTTTTTGCAGATTCTGATGCCATTCAAAGATCATCTGATTTTAGATTTGGTAAATCTACTTTCATTCCACCTATGAATAAACATGTCTCGATATTTAGAGATTGTGTAATGAAAGATTTACATTCCTCTACTTTGTATGAGCTCAAATCTAACAATCTCAACTCAGCTGAAAGAAAGGCTCTCTCTGAACTTAAGGATAACCATGACATTGTTATCACCATGGCTGACAAAGGTGGCGCTATTGTAGTCATGGATTACACAGCATATACGGAAGAAGCCCTACGACAATTATCAGACTCCAGTTATTATATGGAAATGATGATTGATCCCACCTCTAATTTTAAGGTGGAAATTGATTATTCTTTGGATCTGGCAGTGGAACAAGGAATTATAACTGAGCAGGTAGCTACACAACTGAAGGTGGATGAACCCATTCCACAATATTTATATTTGCTACCCAAAATGAGGACCCTCTCCATCCTCCGGGTAGACCTATTGTGTCTGGTAGAGGTTCCTTAACGGAGCCACTGTCAGCTTTTCTTACACACCACCTGAAACCATTATTAAAACAAGTTAGATCCCGTATAAAAGACACTACGGAATTTTTAAACATCATTAATGATTCTCAACTGGAGCCCAATTGGTGGCTTTGTACATTGGATGTGGCATCCTTATATACCAGCATCCCTCATGATGTGGGCATTCTTGCAGTTTCATACTGGTTATATAAATCTGATTTGTATTCCACAGGCTTTAACAATTTTATGATTAAATTGACTGAAATTGTGTTACGTAAAAATATTTTCTATTTCAAAGGAAAAGCATACTGGCAAATCAAGGGCACTGCTATGGGGGCATCATTTGCACCGATATACGCAGATCTCTTTATGGGATATTATGAACAAGCATTTATATTTGATGTCCAAAGAAATATATATATTCAAGATCTAGATATTTGGCGCAGGTATTTAGATGACTGTTGGATGGTGTGGCGTGGAGATAGGGACCAGCTGGCTGAATTTGTGTCCTATTTGAATAACAACTCTTTTGGCATCAAATTCACTGCCAATATTGAGCATGATAAGATTGTTTTTCTAGACGTGGTCGTCACTAGGCTTTTAGATAACACCTTGGCCACTTCTGTTCATCGAAAATTTCCGGAATATAATACATTATTACATGCCAATAGTTCCCACCCATCCACATCATCCGTAATATCCCAAAATCTCAGTTCATGCGTATTAGACACATTTATTCTTCGGAACAAGACTATTCTACTTGCAGCCTTGATTTGTCAGAAAGATTCATCAATCGTGGATACAATAAACATAATCTTTTTTCTACTATGGATGAAACTAAAGGTTTGACATGAACAGGCATATTGGAATATAGATCGAAAGAGAGGGTATCTTCTGATCAATCTTTGAGGTTAGTAACGACTTATGGCATCAATACTGTTAGGTTCAGAGACATTATCAATCAACACTGGGACATTTTGAAGTCACATGATTTTTTCAATACCATCCTACCTGAACAATGTTCGTTCTCATATCGTAGAGGACGTAACATCAATTCACACCTCACTCATTACAAAAGGTATATACCTACCACTCCACTACAAACTACGTTATTTGGTGATATATTAGTGGGTTGTTTCCCATGTGGCCATTGTACTGCTTGTCAACATGTATCTAAAACAACTGAATTTACAAGTAAGAATACTTCTAAGGTTTTTAATATCAGAGTTTTCGCTAATTGCAGTTCAGATTGGGTGATTTATCTAGCAACGTGCACTTGCTCTGCTTTTTATATAGGCCAAACATCTAGGCCTGTTAAATTTAGAATAGGTGAGCACATGAGTGCCATTAGGAATAAACGTTTAACTAATGCACTGTTTAAACATACTATTGATCACCCTTCTGCTGCATTCAAATTTGTTATTATTGACAAGATAGCACTGCATAGGAATTTTAAAGCAGGATGGCATACTAAATTAAATCATATGGAGAATATGTGGATTATTAAATTAGGGGGATTGTTCAGGCCAGGGTTAAATGAAACAGAATAATATTACAGACCATTATATACAGTTTATTCTGTTTTTTGAATTTTTTGAATCTGTTGAATTATTAGACTGATACTTAATAGGTATACATAGGCTCAATTGCATATACTTTTACTTATGTATCATGTTTAAGACTTAATTTTTATGTATATAACTTATGCATAATTTTGTAACATTCATATTTTGGTACACAGGTTTGATATTATGGTATGGGATGTTATTTGTAATTAATTTTGTATATATGTACATTCTTTATTTTTCCATTTTTTGGGCTAACTACTGTGGAGGTGTGTGGTGCATGTCTCTTTAAGGGCTCCATTATATAAGAACAGGAAATGGTGAAGATGTTTCAAATTTTACTCTTTTTTTGAGCATTGAAAAAGGCTGCTTAAAGCCGAAACCGGTTTGCTATTTTGTAATGGCTTATCAGCCACTACATTTGGTTTATATTTATCTTCAATAAAAGAAACTTCAATCAATCCTTTATGAACTAGAAGTTGACCAGACTTTCACTGACTAATGACAATGCTCCCATATCCTGCATAGTCAAAATGATGAAATGGCTGTTTATGAACACGTTACTTTTAGAGTGGTAAATATTTAGTTTGAAACAGAAGCTTATATGACTTAATGTTGCCCATCTACAGAGACATGTTTGTAAAAGGATTAAGTCTAATTATGGCATGGCTATTGTTCATGTTGGACTGAACAATCTAAAAAGACCATCTCTCTTGGCTATACATTAACTGTATAGTGGGATTATCAAACATCCTACCGATCATGGAAAAATGCTACTTATTCAAATTATTCCATCACATTTGTATGGCATCTAACTACAATGATAAAATGTTGGTATTTAGTCAATGGCTGAGAGCATGGTGCACAATCAGTGGATTCAGTGCGTCAGCCAGTAGTGATGTGTATAGCAAGATGGTGTGTTTTGTACCTCATGGTCTTCACCTTTCTTCATGAAAAGGGAATTTTCCTTTTCCATTGTGCTTTTTCAGACCTCCCTAAACTCCCACGAAAAATGCACAAGATAAAAACAAACATTTACACTACTGTCAGTTAATTAATCAGCACTCAAAAAATACACAAATTCCCCCCAGTTATAGTCACTATAACTAACACAGATTCAGGATAACATCATCTTTAACCTAAGAGTAACATTTATTTATTATTTTATTTTAAAACTCAGTCATAAACAAATCATCCTTGCTGGACTTTACGAACAAAAACAGTGATACAGTAAACGACATACTTATGGAAAAAGACTGTGATAGTACATTCTGGTTGACCTATAAATTTCTGCTCAGGATACTGTCACTGACTTTTCTGGTATTATTAACTACTGAATTCATGAATATATACTGGCAAGTTAATAAGTTAAACAACTGAAAAATATAGCTTAGCTCTCAGAAAGTCAGAAAGTTAGTCATAATAACAAGTCTGTAAGTACATAAACTACTGTACTTTCCTGGGGGACCAGACAATATACCTGGTGGATTCCTACAAATCATGTTAATCAAAATATTATCATATGCACATGTCCCTGTGTATTTGGCTTATGGCAACAGGTTTTAATGGTATCAGTTCACAAAGGAGGGGTTACATGAGACATATACAATTTTAGACTCCTCAGTCAGATTAGTATGTGAAATCATGAAAAAAGACATAATGGAGTTTCCACTTCTGTTAACTGTAGAACAGTACTGGTTTGTTAAGGGGAGAACTTATCTCATGGCATTCTATAAAGAGGTTACAGCAAAACTCAATGAAGGACTGACAGAACACACTGCTTATCATGACCTTGTTAAGGTATTCAACACTATTCCACATAATGGAATAATTGACAGACTAAAAGCATTAAACATCAGTCCATGTGCAATTTAATATTTATTTAATATTTATTTATTTTACATTTGTTAACCGGGGGTGTCTGACTGAGCCGAAAAGGCCCTTTTTCAGCAGTGGCCTGGGGAGAAAAGCTCCACAAAGAAACATTACAGACACATTTAGTTATTTAGACATGATCAGTATACACACAAATTACAAGAGACATGTTTTTACAGTGGTATGCGGCACATCAACAGTTACAGTGGAGAGAACAAACAAAAAATATTAATTTTAAAAATAAAGGTAATTAATAGATTTGTGGCGTACAGCTGAAATTTGGAACATAGGTAAAATACATACATAGTGCACAGGTACAGTACATACATTGTAGATTAGCCAGTGTTTGTGAGTAAGATTGAAAACTATTATCAAGTACTCTATATTTAGTATTTATACTTTATCCACTTTCACTAGCCTGGGGATTTAATAGATAAAACAATAGTTAAGCACACCAGGCCATGGATGGGGGAGTTATCTGTCTGCCCCAGAAAGGCTTACCAGTGGTGTCCCTAGGGTTTTGTAATGGAGTCATTTTTTGGACTGTTTTTAGATATAAAAGTGGAAAATGGACTGTGCATAGCCATACATGCTGATGGTTGCAGACAACTGGGTAACATAAGTATTCAGTACAAGATGCTGAAGTTGTAAAAGATGGTTTACAAAATGCACACCTGGGGTGTAGTAGTACTAGTGTCATCTCATTTAATGTCAGTAAAGCTAGCAGCATCAGATTTTGTAAGAGGATATAAATTCTGAGTACAAAGTAAGGGGTTATGTCATAAAAATGATAATACCATTCATGAGCTAGGCAAAGAGTTCAACAATAATTTAAACTCTGTGAACAATGTGTATCCACCAAAGATAAAAAAATATATTCTGGGCATTTCTAGTCAATCTAGGGAGATATTGTACCACTTTATACCTTATTGATCCGACCCATTATTAAATACAATTCAGCATTTTGTAACTGACCATTATACTCCTGGGAGAAAGTCAGAATGATGGGATTACTTTGATGAGATCACATTTTAGCACTACCATGAGGAAAGGGCCTTCACTAAAGTCTGGGCCAACAGTATGAAAACAACTGCCTGGAGAGAAGTCAGTTCTCAAGTAACACTGAATACCTCAAGGCTAAACTGAAGGAACAAGAAACTGCCTACAATTGTTTTTGTGCACTGTATAAGTTGCTGTAGGCATGTAGACTTACTGTAACTGGAATATTATAGCAATAACTAATGAGTGAGTGTGGTATATTGCAGATTTGCCCACAGTTGGTGTGGTTTAATCACAAGGACAAAACCTGAGTGATTAAACAAAGTCAACTGTGAGTAAATCTTCAATATATGGCACCTGGAGTCAGTTATTGCTATTATACAATGACATTATTTAAAAAGAAATTACTTCTCTTAAATATTGTCTTTGTATAATGGTGTTGTGCTATACTTCTGCATTGTTTCTGTATTCTACCACTTTGTTGATGTACTGCGTATGCATATGGGACTTACATTCCCATGCTTACACAGTACATCAATGCTTTGAAAAGCAAGCAATGGAGAAAGGAAGAGCTTCATTGCTTCTTTAAAAAAACAAAAAACAAAAAAAAAAACCTGTGAAATCCAGATAATTCAGAGGTATGAGAGAAACAGGGCAAAAATACAAGGAAAATCTGGTATGTTTCTTTAGTTTTGCATAATGTACCTGATTTTCCTTGTATTTTCTCTGCTCTCCATATGTACCTCTTGACCTCTTAGCTCAAAAAACCTGCAAAGCCTTAGCATATATTAACAGAAGAAAGTCTGGACGACCAGACTTTTTTCTATTGGTATATGCTTTCTTTACAACAGGCACACTGGTTGGGCTGACCAATCAGTGTATACACTTTTGAATGTTAATGAGCTACCATTGTATAATAAGAGGTGATGACTGGTCTATAAAGCAATGCCTGATTTTATTCCTTTTGAAAATCTGTGCTTTTAGTATGTTTGTGGTGGTGGTGGTTGTGGGGGAGGGCTAACTTGAGACTTAAAAAAAGCTGGTGTGTGTGTGTGTGTGTGTGTGTGTGTGTGTGTGTGTGTGTGTGTATATATATATATATCTATCTATCTATCTATATATATATATATATATATATATATATATATACACACACACACACACACACACATATATGTGTATATATATATATATATATATATATATATAGATGTATATATATATCTATAGTTCCACTGTGAATCACTGAATGTTCAGAACATTGACATTCTGATCATCGAGACCAGAACATCGATGTTCAGAACATTGAAGGTTTAAAGTGGAAGTGCCAGGTAAGTGAAATTGTAGAATTTTGGGTGTGTATGCAGGGCAACAAGGTGCCCTGCATGTTTTGTGTGTGTGTGTGTGTGTGTGTGCCATCTGAGTGTTGGCATTGCAGGTAGGGTACGGGAAATCTCCCGTTTAGTGCTACCTCATATAGTGGTAAATGGGATATTTCCCTTACCCCACTGTAGTGCGATCTTGGAGTTGGAATATTAAAGTAAGGGGGGGCAGCCCCCCCACATGGGAGTGCAGGGGGGCAAAGCCCCCCTGCATAACATAGCTTTTGTAAGTTTTCTGGTGTTTGTGTGGTTCATTTTGAACCTTCGATGTTCTGAACATTCGATGATTCAAAGTGAATATACATATATAGATATATATATATATATATATATATATATATATATTTATTACACAGCACCTTCCAAGATTATGGAGTGTTCTTTCTCTTACAGTTAGAAGTCAGTTATTAACTTTCTTCAAAAATAATCTTGATACACATATGAAATCAGAATATATTAATGTGGGGGTTATAGTAAATTAATTTTTGAAGGCCAGTGGACTGTAAGCTTGTCAGATGACTATATGAGTCTAGACTACCAATACTTCTGGGATAGTTTGTTGTATAATCTGTCACAAAAGAAAGGGAAACAAGACTGAAGACTCTACAGTTGTGTAAGAAATTACCATAACAGTAACTGTCCTAATGATCACTGATGCAGTATTTACGGCAAATGGGTTTCTGTCACTGACATCTGGCCGGGGTGCCAAAGCTTAACCTTCCTGAGGGCATATGTCCAATATGTGACTTCAGTTCATGTGTGTTGGGGTATAAATATGGACGTATGCACAAGATCCTCAGACTGTCCAAGCCAGTGGCCTGAAGACAACTGAGAGAGGAAACTGGTCATCCAGGAGAGGTGCAGTTTGAACAACTAGGATGCCTCCCCAGGATGGGATATATTGTAATTCACAGGCAAGTGAGTAGAGGGGAAGGGGGGAGAGAAAGAATACTGCAATAGTGATCAGTAGGACATCTATTGTTATGGTAAGTTCTTACATAACTGTACTACAACCTAACTGAAATCACTGTTGCAGTATTCATAACAGATGGGTGATTCTCAGACATGAAGAAAGAAGAGAAATGTGGGGAGGATAACTAGAGTGAAAATGAACTGTCCAGGAGACCAGAGAGGAATGAGCTGGCAAAGGCAGCCCTAGAGCTGGGGAAGGCATCAATTATTTAGTGCTTGGTAAGTGTGTGGCAGCTTCTAAGGTGGACCTGGTATCAACATCCTTGTAGAAGGCACCAGAAGATGCAACTTTTTGAGTGGAATGTGCTTTAGGGCAGAAAGACAAATATTTAACATATTGTAAGTAGCAGAATGAGATGGCCTTTGATATCCAGGAGGCAATGGTTTGCTTCGAGACTGGTTGACCCCGCTTTGCATTAATGAAGGAAATAAATAATTGATCAGTTTTTCTGATAGTCTTTGTTTTGTCCAAATCGACCCTCAGCTGCTTGTTAATGTCTAGAGAGTGTAAGTTTCTTTCTCCCTTACTTTGATGGTTGGGAAAAAAGTAGGTAGTTGAATGGCTTGATTGGGTGACAGTTCATTTATTACCTTAGGCATGAAAGAATGATTGTTCCTAAGTGTTACCATGTTCCTACAGAAAATAAGAAAGGGAGGAGTAGCCATGAGTGCCTGGAGTTCCAACATTCTGTGTGCAGAGGTTAAAGCCAGTAGAAGGACTATTTCCCAAGTGCAGAATTTTAAAATGGCAGGTTTGACTAGCTCAAAGGGGATAGAGTAAGCTTTTCCAGAACAAAATTAAGATCTCATGGTGGAGTAGTTGGTTTTCTTGGAGGCATAAGGTGCAAGACTCCTTTCAGGAAGAGCTTGACCCCTGTCCTGGACATAAGAGGAGGATCAAGAGGCAAACAGACACTGATGGCTGACAAATGGGCTTTAATGGATGAGTAGGCCAACACAGAATGCTGAAGCTCACAAAGATACTAAAGTACAGTCAGGAACCCGGGTAAACATGGTTCCAGTCTGTCTTTGTGGCACCAAATGGAAATTCTTTTCCACTTGGTTGTGTATGATTTCTGGTAGTGGGTTTCCTGTCTTCCTGTAAAACCTGAACCACATCTTCTCAAAATATGTCTTGTTTAGGGATCAGAATCCAGTCATCCACAGAGTGAAACTGAGAGAAGCTAGGTTGGGATGTAGAAGATGACCTTTCTGTTGGGTAATTAGGCCTGGTTGTATCAGAATTTTCCAGTAGTTTTCATTTGACAAGTGGAATAGTATGGGAAATCAATGCTCTTGGGGTGGTGGAAAGACCAAAGGGCAAAACAATAAAACTGTGAATGTGATGAGCCAGAGAAGAATCTGAGGAATTTCCTGCAAGAAAGATGAATGGGGATGTGAAGATAGGCAACCTTGAGATCTAGGGACACCAGAAAGGCCTGACGAAGAATGAAGGGGAGGAGGGTGTGGAGAGATAGCATTCTGAAAGTAGGCACTTTCAGAAATGTGTTTAGCAGGGAGACATACAGAATAGGCCTCCATTGTCCTTCCTTCCTTGCTTGGTAAAATAAAGATCCTGGAATAAAAACCTTTTCTTAAGAAGGGCAGAGGTACTTGTTATATGGTGGCCTGTGATAGTAAATTCTGAACAATGGTACTGAGCAAAGGAAGCTGGTTGAGAGGTGGAAGGGGAAGCCCTTTTAGAGAGGGGATGCTTTCCAATGACATGGTATAGTCTTCTTTGATAATGGTCAGAACCCATTTGTCTGTAGTTACTGCCTCACAAGAAGGAAGAGAGAAGGACAGTCTGTTGATAGGGGAGTAGAAGGATGGAGGGAAGGAGAGGGGAGGAGTGGAAGATAGTCACAGAAATGTATTTCCAAAGGGAGGTCTCCTGAACGGGAATCCCTCTGTGGTTTGTCAGAAAATCTTTTCCAAGGTGCTTTTTTACATTTGTGAGAGGGCCTATGATCCCTCTTAGTGAAGGAAGTGGAATCTAGAAATGTTTTTGCAGTATTTTGAAAAGACTGGCAGCATGTGATCCAAACAAAATTCATTGTCCAAAGTGGAATCCAAGATTTTAGATTTGAATTGTTCAGTGATGGGCTGACCCCATAACCATGCATATCGTCTGATCACTGAGCCTGTGGCAGCAGCCCTGGACATGGCATCCACTGCATCATACCTGCATTTGATGTTGTGTCTGGCTATTTGTGTAACTTGGGACTGACGGGACTAAATTTTCTGTTAGGAACTTCTGTATAAGATTCTGTCATGACTTATGCAGAGGCTGTACCCCAGAGAGCAGGTATTTAGTCATTCGTGTTTGATAATTAATAGCTCTGAATGTTAAGTGGAGGAGGTGTGTAGACTTTCTTACCCACCTATCCATGGCCCTGCGTTCCTTGTCTAAGGGGATAGCATTAGCACTGGGAAGCAGCTTGGATGGTTTATCCAAAATGAGACAAATGGCAGCAGGTTTAGCCACAGGATTTTTATACAAATCTGTTTTTTTAGGATTACATGGCTAAAAATGTGGTGTTAAGAAAGTAGAGTGAAAGGCATCCTGATAAGTCTGCAGGACTGGGGGAACTGGTGAAGTGGATAGAGTACCCATCTCTAGAAGACTGTAGTATCTTTTTTGTACCTCACAGATTTGACTTGATTGCCATTCAAAATGTCTCATCATGTTCTTAATAGTTTCTCCAAAGGAAGCCTCTTCCAAGGGAGAATCAGGAGAAATGGAGTCCCCTTCATTCAAGGAGACCTATTCAGGAAAGGAAGTTGCAAAGAGTAATCTACAGAATGATCAGTCTGGCTTTGGATCCTCTTCAATGGAGGAAGAGTCTAACTAGTGGTTTTGTGGTGTGGCTTGAGTTAACTAGGTCACAGAAGGAGGCAGCTTCAGGGCCATAATGGTTTTAAATAAGCCCTGAGAGAAGTCCATCCATTTGTTTTCTCTGGTAGGTGTAGAAGACATCACATGCTTGTTTTTTTTTGTTTTTTCTTTTTGGGATGACGTTGCCCTGTAACAGCCTTGGAGGTTCGGAGTCTTGTCTCATTTCAGTCAGTGTACCAGGGACCTCTTCCAATACAAGGACCTGAGGGATTCCATGCAGGCCCTATGAGATAATAAGATCTGCTTCATCTGAGGTATCCACATTTTGCAAGGCCTCAGGAGCCATACTGGCTTCCAATGGAGTCTTGGTAGTGGACACGAGAGGTAATCTGACATACTGTGGGTTTGATCACCTTAGCAGGTACATCTGACTTAGAGATATTGTACTGTCAATCATCTCAGGCTCTCTTCAGTTTCTTCTTAAGGACAAGGGCAATGTTGGATGTCAGAGAGTCCACCATCTTAGACTGAAATAAGAGTTTCAATCGCTGAGTTTCAAGGAAAGTATTAAGAGTGGTAAGTCTTGATCTGAGAGTCTTAGGGACAAATGACTGTCAATGGAACAGGATTTGTAGTTGTGTTTCAGGCCTAAGAAAAAAAGGCACTTAGTGTGCAAGTTCTTGTATGGAATCTGCCTACTGCACTCACACTTACCCCTCCTAGCTGACAAATAACAAATTTAAAACACAGTCTAAGAAACACTTATCTGACAATTTTTAAGTGAAGCAATGGAACCAACATCGAAACATGAATCAGTCAGATGGGTGCACAACCTGCATTCGGGCTGGTGGCAAGACAGTCTGAAGATCTCATGTATAGCTGACCCAGAGACTCCCCATACTTTGAAATAGAATGCCCATACATGTCAAGCTGAGTGCCACTTTGGCCCTCTTCAGAAGGACACTTGATGATTGGATGGGAGATAGGAAATTCAGCCCGGGGATTACGTCAGTTGCTCTGCTAAACAGTGGACCAGGGAAGTAAATATTCTGGGAAGAAATAGCCAGGGAATTGTTATGGCTAGGCTTGTATAGGCCCTAGGGCCGATAGCCTAGTACCAACCTATGAACCTATGACCGCCTTCATACCTGAACACACACAAACTGAGGTCATACATCAGGTGTACATCCACAGGAAGGTAAAGGTTTGATACACTGGCAGGACATCAGTGATGAAAATGCATCTGTTATGAATACTGCAACAGTGATTTCATTTAGGACATATATCTGTTTATTTTCTTCCATCACCTGGTTTGATGTAGCTCTTTTCTAATAAAATAGACAAACACTTTTTTTCTGATACCTTAGAATTTAGTCACCTTTCACTCTAGAGGCTATTATCTAGACATTGTCAACATTTGTTTTTAGCAAATCCTGGTCCTCTGGAAGTAGTGTAAGTTGCTGATTCTGGCTCTGGCATGTAGAAATGAAAGAATATGCATGATGTTCCTCCCTGTTTTACTTTATATGACCCAGACCGTTACCTCCCCCCCACCTCTGTCAATAGTGCTAAACTGGATGAACAGGCTAGATACTTTATATGAATTGGGAGTAACCCAAGGGTAGTTCTGTCCAAGACACTTCCCCATCAAGTCAGGGGGAGCTAGTCTTGCTGGCTTTTTTGGCAACCCAATATTTTATTATTGGGTTAGTCCTGGATATGAAACAGTATGGAAAATTACTGAATTGAACATGACCCTCAGGTTATTGGATCCCTGTCATTTAATACATTTTCCCCATGGAGAGCATATTTTTTAATATAGTGTCCTTTCATTAGTACCAACATTGTACTTTACGACTGCTCAAGGTACAACACTTAATGAAGTTACTCCTTGATATTATTCACACTCCTATCTTTGATTCCCCCAATTTACTCTTGGACAAAAAAATGGGACTTAGTTATTGTAATCATCTTCCTCATTGTGCATGGGTTCTCTGATGTGAGCAGATTAAAGCTATCAGCTTAAAGACTTTCACTGTTTTTGCTATCTAAAGGCCAGTATTTTCAATATGGAAGCAATTTTACTCGTACAAAAAAGAAGAAATATCTCCCTCTGTACCATTTCCTTTGAGAATCTAGATTAGTTGTCTCTTCTACTAGATATGTAATATCAACTATTTATAAAACCACTAAAGCCTTTCAGGCTGACCCATTTGATTTCCTCTAGAATTGATATGTAGAATTGCCAGATCTGAAGCTTATGAATATTCTTATGATACTACTCTATAGGGCCTTCAATAGGCTTTTCTTATGATACTATGCTCTATGCCTACCAAAAGGCTTTTCTTATGATACTACGCTATAGGCCCACTAATAGGCTTGTCTTATGGTGCTATGCTATAGGCCCATCAATAGGCTTTTATTATGATACTATGCTATAAGCCCTTTAATAGGCTTTTCTTATGATACTATGCTCTAGTCCCACCAATAGGCTTTTCTTATGATACTATGCTATATATAGGCTCACCAATAAACTATTCCTTTCCCAGATCTCACCTTTTCAATTAGAAACACATCATTTTTTGCATATCTCTGATCACATTTAAACTATTTCCCCTTCCTTATCTCTCTCTCTCTGCTGGAGCTGTCAAATCAATGATGCTTGTGACACTTAAGTCTGCATGTTCTGGAACTGACAAATGGAAGAACGTCAGGTGGTACAGGACATATTCTGATCCAAAAGAATTGCACAAACCCCACTGTTGTACTTTCTGTTTGGTTTGTTTCAAACAGGAATGTTTTTTACCAACCCTGTTTGCTAAATAAGGGTTAGTATAAACATAAATTATGGCTCATTTTTTGATTATTCTGATTCATAGGTAGGTACTAGGCTATCGACCCTAGGGTCCATACAAGCCTAGCCAAAAAATGTACCCTGGCTTTCGCCACCCAAGAAAATTATTTTCCTGTGCCCCTGTCGAGCAGAGCCACAGAAGTGATCCCTGGGGTGAATTTCCCATTTCCCATCCAATCAAAATTTTTCTTGAAGAGTGCTAATGAGGAGCTCTGTTTGACATAGATAGGTAGTCTGTTCCAGAGTATGGAAAGTCTCTGGGACAGGAATCTATCCCTCCAGCACGTTCTGTTTATTGTGGTGACAAGGTTTAGGTCCCTAGAGCGTGTAGCTCGGAGGGATTGGGATTTCTTTAAGTGGAGCATGTCCAACAGCTCTGGGTTTGACATAGCTTTGTATGTTAGGCAGAGATCGCCCCTGAGTAGGCGATATGCGATGGAGTAAGGCTGTAGTTTATTGAGACGGTCTGCATAGGGCATCTGTTTGAGGCCAGTAATCCTCTTTGTGAGGTATTTCTGTGGTCTTTCCAGTTGTTGTAGACGTCTTGTGAGGTACATACCAAAAGGGGCATTGTACTCTATAATGGGTCTAATGAGTGATGAGTAGAGGGGAACAATGACCTCTTTTTTTCTGGATGAGAATCCTTTTGTGATGAGATGAGCCACGTAGAAGGATTTCCTGACTGTGGAAATGTGATTATCAAAGGAGAGACTACTGTCCACCTGTGTCCCAAGGTCTCATCACATTTTCGGCATTAAGTAGACTACCAGCTATGTGGTAGTTCATGGGTACAGAGTTTTTACCAAAGGGGATGACAATACACTTTTTGGCATTGAGCTTCAGGCCATGGCTTTGACACCAGGTATCTGTCTCAGTGAGGCCATTTTGTAGTTTGTCCACATCGTTAGGAGTTTCGATTATGGCTCCTAGTTTGCAGTCATCTGCAAACTTTGTTAGCCAAAGACCTTCTGTGTTGGCCTGCACTTCAGAGAAGTAGATACCAAACAGGAGAGGACCCAGGACTGAACCCTGTGGTACTCCACTTGTCACTGGTCTGATGTCGGATTTGGAATCTGCTACTTTCACAGTGTGGGTTCTGTCCGTGAGCCAGTTGGCAACCCATCTTGTGACATAGGGATTTATACCTAGTTTAGTGAGCTTATCTATAATTCCAGAGTGGGGGATGTTGTCGAAAGCCTTGGCGAGATCTAGATAAGCTGTGTGAACCATTTTACCCTCATCTATGGCTTTGGTGACTGCTTCAAAGAAGTCAATCAGGTTTAGGAGACATGATCTGCCTTTTACAAATCCAAACTGGGTAGGGTCCAGAGTTTGGAGATTACCAATGTCTTTGTTTATGAGTATCATGATGATACGTTCCATGGCCTTGCAGACCAGGCTCGTCAGGCTAATGGGGTGGTAGTTCCCAGGGTCTGTCGTGGCTCCCCCTTTGTGGAGTAGGATAACCGTCATGGTGCGCCATTCAGTGGGTATAAAGCCTGAGGTGAGGTTATGATTGAACATGGTACTTAGGTAGGGTGCCAGTTCATTCTGTAGTTCATGTAGAACGCAGCCTGGGATATTGTCAGGTCCCATGGATGCTGTGTTCTTGGCTTTGGAGAATGTATTTTTTACCTGTGCAGCTGTGATTATAGGAACTTTGCATTCTTCCGGTATAGAGATGGGCCCTCTAGGGGGTGAGACGGGGTAAAGTTAGCACTGAACCTATCTGCTAGGATGTTGGCAATATCAGTTGGTTCTGTATATTTAGTGCCATTGTGCTGTAACTCAGAGCAGATCTGAGTGTTCCCATTTAGATTCTTGACATAGCTATAGAATGCTTTGTGGTTGCCTTTAGAGTCAGTGGCAATTTTGTTTTCGTAACTAGCTTTGGAGGATTTCATGAGGGATCTCAGCTTCTTACTTAGGTTGACCAGGGAGTTCCTCCAGTCATGGGATCTTACTCTTTTTTGCAACAGTTTCTTTCTTCTGTTGTAGAGTTTGTTTATGGCAGAGGACCACCAGATTGGCTTCCTTTTTTTGGAGGATAACATCTTGGTTCTATTAGAGATAGCATGATCCATGCACTCGTGTAAGTGCTTATAAAGTGCATTTGTGTAGGATTCGGCAGTCATACCTCTATTGTTCATCTGCATGGGTGTCATGAAGTTTGCCACTTCTGTCTTAAGAAGTGTGAAGTTGGCTTTGGAGAAGTGTTTTATGATGGTTTCCCTAATTGGGGGTGGGGGTGGGATGTGGATGTCTAGGCTGATTAGCTTGTGGTTGGATTTGACCAACGAGGAATTGACCTCTGGTGTGGAACACCACTTTCCCATGTTGGTAATGACCAGGTCTAGGATATTGCTGCCCCTGGTGGGGGTGTGAATAAGTTGATCCAAGGTGTTGGAATTTATGAATTCTAGAAAATGTTGAGCAAAAGAGTTGGTACATGAGTAGTTTTCCCAGTTAATGGTGGAGTAGTAGAAATCGCCCATTATTAGGGTGTTGGGTTGTACCCTAATACTTTCCAGTGTATCAAGAAATCAGGAGTGTGAATCCTGGGGCATGGTGAGGGGTCTGTAGCAAGCTACAATTTGGATTGCGGTCTCGCCCAGAGTTAGTTGCACTTGGATAATCTTGGATGCATTATGCTGTGCAACTAGCCTGGAGGTGTGGATATCCCTAATGAATATGGACATGCCTCTGCCTTTAGTGCTTCTTTCTGGGTTAGGTGGCCGAAAGGTGTGGTATGAATTGAAGCCTGGTAATGCAGGGGTGCTCTCTGGAGCTTTGAACCAGGTCTCTGTCACTGCACAGATGTCAATGTTCTCCATTTTAAGGAGTGCCTCGAGTGAGTGCATTTTGAGGTTTAGACTTCTAGCATTGAGTAACATTACCCTCAGATTTTGCTTGCTTGTACCTGTTACGGTGGTGAATTTGTCATTTGAACCTTGCCTAAAAAAGGCACTATAGGGGTGGCAAGAGCCTTAGCCAGTATCCGGAATCCTAAGGGCGACAGGTCTTTGGCAAAGCATCGTGGACTGTCGATCATGTCTTCCCAGGCAGACAAATACCGGATCCCCTTGGAATGACACCAGAAGCTTAGCCAATTGTTGAAGTCAATCATTTTGTCCTTGTACTGTGGTATCATTTTGGGTGATGGCAGGATGCTACTCAGGGTTAGGGTCATACCTGCCTGGAATACAAGATCGGAGAGCTCTTCCATGTCTCTTTTCATGTAGTCCAGGGAGGTACGTCTCAGGTCATTCACACCAACATGGACAATGACAGTGTCATATTTGTACTTATTGTGGAGTGACCTGAGTGCATGCGTTATGTGGCGGATCCTGGCACCTGACAGGCAGCTGACAGTAACCTTCTCCTTGTTTAATCTAGTGAGTGGAACATCAGTGTGCCTGAAAGAATTAACAAAGAGGAAGAAAAATCTACCTTCACCTAAAGTAGTTGGGGCCCATCTTCTACTGTGAGATTATTAATTAATACAGGCCTTTAAGACTGTAGTGCATCTTTAATATTGCTGTGTGCCTTTAATGTGGGCCAACCTGTAAGTGGTTATCTTGGATTACTATACTATAGAATGACAGCCATCTGGTGGAACATCGGTATTTCATTAAGTCTAAGAGAATGAGTAGGGGAACAGCACTGTTTGTTAAGGGTGGCACATTTTGACATTCTCAGAGACTTACTGGAAGCAGTGTCTAAATGGTCCCTCCATGAGGAACTAAGTTTAAATTATGTATGGAAACATTAAAACGCCTGATTAGTTATGGACATAACAGTCTTTTTATTAACTGATGGTCATTAGATGAAATATGCACGTGAAAATATTTTAGATTGGATTGTTAACCTAAATATATTTTACTTTGTTTTGTCAAATGTTATTCATAACAATTAAAGCCCTTCAACAAACTAGAGGCAGATGAGCAGAGTAACCACTTACAATTATTTAAACATTACAGAAAGCCCCAATGAACATTTAAACATTAGTCTTTAATATTTATTTATTAATGTACTTATAGCCTAAGCACTGTGCATAAATCAGCAAGGAAAATAAACAGTAACTAAAAGTTTGTTAAAATAGATTGTAATATGAAACAGGTAAAAATGGACAAATTCTAAAAGGCTCCCTGAAGTCTCTGTGACTCGTGATTGCCTCATAGAAGTGTAATCACAAATGAGTGAAACTTCCCAAATGCAGTCAGCATTTGTGAGAAAAGAATCACCCCTGCACTGTACAAAATAGGGGCAACACATCCCCACACCCTGCTACTTATATATACCAACTCCAAGGTTGCCCAGTCAAAGGGAAACTGGAAATTCCCCTTCCACCAGCAAGTTGTTCTTCCATGAAAAAGCTGGACATTTGAACACTAGTGATTACACAAAGGAATGTCAGTCATTAATGCTTCACATACAGGTATGACATCCATTATAAGGATAATGTTACATAGTCTCTTTGTGGGTTTAACTATAGCACCTCCTGAAAAAACACTGTTTAGGGGATCTTTAGAATAAAGCCTCATCATTGTTAAGAGCCAGATCATGGTCAAATGGGGCCCTAGGCAGGGTAATGGATCAGGGTCCCCCATGATAGGCTATCCCAGAAGCACCACTCCAGCTATTCCATTGTCTCATTACCTGTCCATTTCTCCCCAGTTACCATAAATACTGTTCAAACCTGTCAGTGTGCATACTATTTTTTTCTTCCCTTCTACAATAATGAGAGACATTGAAAACTTATTTCAAACTTTATAGCACAAACTCTAATAGCAAATTGCTAAGCAAAACAATACAGTCTCACAGTGAAAACAGATTTAGCATGAATAGTAAGCTTCTCTGACTTTGAAACTCACATTCATTGAGACAGCATTGAAACCCACATTCAAAGAAAATGCATCTGGCTAGTAGCAGATTAAGTTTACCTTGGTCTGTTTTCAAACTGTAGGCCCTTTGCAAGCATTTTTAGGACCACGCCTACATGCATATGTTCTTTGATGCACCATCCTAATTGCATTAAATTATATTCTTTGTATAATACAGCACCACTTGTTAAGAGTGTGTTTTAAATGTGTAGGTTTGAATATTTTTTCAGTAAGCAAAGAAACAAACCCCCAGATTATCGAAAGCTTGCATGGCGTGCAAGATTGGTGCAGGAGCTCAAGCAGGCAATATGTCTGCCATGTGATCCAGGAATAGCCTGCAGGGACGTGCATGAGTGCTCCTGCACTAATCCTGCACGGATGAAGCCCTTGTATGCAAATCACTCCATTTGCAGGAGAAATCTATGCAAATGAGGTGTTTTTGCAATTCAGGAAGCTTGCAACCATCCATGCAGGACTAGTTCTTTCTGCAGAAATGTACTCGGTTAGTAACCGAGTACATTTCTGCAAAATCCAAAACAGAGCTGTGACAGCTCCAAATAAAGGCTGCATATCATGTAGTAAGCATGCCGATGGCCAAGTATAAGGCCATTGGCATTGGAAACATTAAAAAAAAATACAAAAATCAACTTTCATTTTTTTTAGCAGATCTCAGCTGTTTAAGCATAGGGCAGTGGTGCACAAACGGGATCAGGAGGAAAATAAAATGAACCTAAATTAAGAATTCTAACTAAAATCAGAATTCTGCCATGCAAGTCAATGGCAGGCAGAAGACAACATGGCCAGTGAGTAGTGGTTGCTAAGGGGGGAGGCTCAGTGTGAGACATGTAACTATGTATTAGCAGGCAATCCTATGCAAATTAGGGGAAGGATAGTGAATCCCAGTTTTCACCAGCATGTGAACCAGGTTGCAACAGTGTAAGAGCAGGAATAGCTTGGTGCAAGCCTAGGAGTTAGGTGACATCATGGGGGGGGGGTGTCAAGCATACTGTAAGTGGATTGGAGCCCTGTGGCTTGGGTTTGCTCCTAGCTTAGCACAGCTAAGCTAGGGGGTGTGTCCAAACCTGCCTAGCACTCTTTACAAAGCCTAAGCAGGTGTGCGCACAGCGCACCAGGTTTTACAGGAAGAAAAAAGAAGTTAAACCAGAAAAAAGCAGCACTGTGCACATTTGAGCACTGTGTTTGTGTGGCGCACATCTGGGCTTAAACAGGAAGACAATGGGAAGGGAAAACAGCAGTAGGAAGGTAATTAAGGAGAACTAGCATAACTGGCAGGTGAAATGTATCAGAATCAGCCAATTACACAGGCAGCAGTTCAACCCAGCCCAGAACACTACTATAAACTATGCAAACATCTTCCCCTCTGGTTTTTCCCACACTCTACACCACCGGTGTATACAAGCGGGGAAATTTTAACAAACAGACCAACAAAATGAGAAGGGCTGCAGCAGGCAACATAGAACAACATGTGCAAGAGGCTGAGTGTGGTGAGGATGTGAATGCTACTGATCAACCCACAGTGAGGAGACAGAGAAGAGTGAACAGACCCAGGGTAACCTACCAGGGGCTACATGAGCTGGAGATAGTGGAGCGCTATAGGGTGGACAGAGACCTCCTACAGCAAATTGTTGAGCTGTGCCGGCCACACCTGACACACCAAACTGACTGAGGGGAACCCATCCCAATGGATACCAAGGTATGTGTAGACCTAGAAATACTAGCCACAGGTACCTCCCAAAGCTCAACTGAGGATATCATGGGGATCTCACAGGCATCAGCATCCAGAGTATTCCACCAGTTCCTGGATGCCATGTCAGCACATGCCAGTGAGCACTTATATTTCCTCAACACCCGTGAGGTGTTGGCCAGCAATATGCGCCTCTTCCACCAAATAGCAGAATACCCTGAGGTAGTGGGTGCTATAGACTGCACGCACATATGCATCAAAGCACCACCTGGTGATCAGGGTAGGGCCTACATCAACCGTAGGGCCATCCCCTCCATCAACTACCAGGTTGTATGTGATGCCCAGGGCATTATAATGAATGTGTGTGCTGGCTGCCATGGAAGCTATAACAATTCCCACATATGGCATCTGATGCAGCTTTACCAGAGATTTGCCAATGGGGACATCCCCTACGGTCACCTAGTGGGGGATGCTGGTTACACACTGGAGCCGTGGCTGATGACACCCATCAGAAATGCACACACACCTGAACAAGAATGCCATAATGAGGCACACGTGCAGACCAGACTTATAATAGAGCATGTGTTTGGGATGCTCAGGTCACAGTTCCGGTGTCTGGACACATCTAATAGAGCCTTGCAGTACTCACCAGATACATGTACCCAAATTGTTATGGTATGTGCCATGCTACACAATATGATCCTGCGGAAACAGCTGCTGCAGGAACAGCATGGGGCAGGGCCACACAGCCCCCCTCCAATGCCAAGGCCTGCACAGGAACAGAGTGACTCAGAGGAGGAACAACCTGAGCCTGCCCCAGTAGGCAGATGGAGGCATGCTCAGTATTCTGAGGCTGTGGCAAAGAGACAATACATAGCACGTACACTGACATATAGGGACCCAGGGAATGACACCTCTCTCTGACTCGCACATATAGTAAAAGGGATGCCAAACATGACACTACCTGTGCTCAACCATGTATAAAGAGTGTACTATGTGTATCCAACATAGGCAGCTCTCCAGCACCATCTGCAAGTCTGGCACAACCTCAAGGTAAGTCAATCAACCTACCAATTGCCAAATGGAGTAGAATGTGTCATTACCTGTATCTATGGTATGGATGCGGGCATACAAGGGAATAGGGCGGCTGAATGTTATGGCAGCAGACAGTAGACACCCACAGTGGCACCATGACATCTGTAACACATACTGGAGTCACCATAGTAGCCAGTACTACACAGGGTGACAAAACCCACTACAGGAAATGTGCTGAGTGACATGTGTGTCCATATGACTGACACATGCCAGTCAGGGTGGTTCACATACCCAACAACAGTCTCAGCCAGCAGGACAGGTGTAGACAAACCCAAACAGAGCATGTGCTATGGCCCCTTAATGATGGCTATGGTTAGCCTCCCCTCCAGGCCTACACAGACCGACTACAGCAGGTCAGGCAGTGGGATGTTCATTCTGAAGGTTAGGAAGTCAGACACTAATATGTAGGGCATCCAAAGCTACAATCTGTAGTACACCGGTATGCCTCTAGTTAGCCTGATAGGTAAGAATACAGAATGAAATGGAATACTTGACATACCAATACAGTCATAGCAAATGTGTACAAGTGTCAGGTGTGCCCCCCCAATCCTGTGTGGAAATGTAGAAATAGACATGTGTGCCTCCCCCCATCCTATGTAGTAATGTAATAACAGTCAGGTGTGCCCCACCATCCTGTGTAGAAATGTATAAATAGTCAGGTGAGCCCCCCCACCTGTGTAGAAATGTAATAATAATCAGGTGTGCCCCCCGACCCTGTGTAGAAATGTAGAACTAGACAGGTGTGCCCCCCTATGTAGTAATGTAAGAACAGTCAGGTGTGTTCCCCCCCAAGCCTGTCTAGAAATGTTGAAATAGTCGGGTGAGCCCCCCCCCCACCCTATGTAGCAATGTAATAACAGTCAGGTGTGCCCCCCAACCCTGTGTAGAAATGTAGAAATAGACAGGTGTGCCCCCCCCCATGTAGTAATGTAAGAACAGTCAGGTGTGCCCCCCCAATCCTGTGTAGAAATATAGAAATAGTCAGGTGTGCCCCCCATCCAACGTAGAAATGTAGTAACAGTCAGGTGTGCCCTCCCAATCTTGTGTAGAAATGTAGAAATAGTCAGGTGAGCCCCCCCATCCTATGCAGAAATGTGGGAACAGTCAATGCCAAATGCTTGATAGATACCCTGCAGAAACAGCATGTGAAATAGCCAAGAGGCTGGGATGTAAATCCATACCCATATGTGATATCAAGACCAGGGAATCACAGTTAGCAACCCCAGTATTACCCACAGCACACTCTCAACCCATGTCTCATACACACACACACACACACACACACACACACACACACACACACACACACACACACACACACACACACACCTCTGTAATACCTACCTGTCCATCGCTTTACAGACAGTCCCATGTATGTGTCAATGTGTTACCCTATCCTGCATCACACTTGTTAACATACACACATTGATACCACTCGTTAACATCACAGTCCTCTAAATGCCCACACAAACGGTCACAACACAAGGCCTGTTGCTACCTTACCTGCCTGACTTGTGTGTAGTGGATTTACATGGCCTCACTGCTGTCATTCGATATGCACCCTCTGTATGCCAGGAATGATGTGCATGGCCCCTATATATGTGGGCTACTGTGTTGTATCCATAATAGCTCCCACTGGTGTGTCGTGTATGTAATGCTCAGTACATGCCAGCTATGCTGCTCCATCAGCCCATCATGTGACACCTATAATATTGGGATACACTCCCTGGTGTTGACTATGACTTCCCCAATGCATCTGTACAGCTGCATACGTGGGTTGTAGGTGACCTCTCTGCTGACTGCGATATTAAGTGTGTACCTGGAGTCTTCCTTCCCTCTTGATGCCTGTTCCATGCTACAGACCATATTATACTATTTGCTGTCCTGTGATTACACACATGACAGGTATTCCTGGTGTGTAATGTGGCAGTCCATGTCTATGTACTGCATGGTCCCAAAGGGGGGTACAGCCATATGAACACCCCACAATCACACATGTGCATACATGGCCATGCACACAAACACACACATGCACACATGCATCATACATGCATCTACCTCCCAACACTTCACCAGAGTGACCTTGCAGACAAACTGCAGGCAAACTAACTAACCACCAGGATGAACACACACACACATACAGGTAAGGTTGTACAATGATCGTACACACAGTCCTCCTATTACCCATCTGCCAACATGTAGAACATATGGTACAGAACAGCATGCAGTTCAGCTATAGTCAATCCATGCTAGCAACAGTATACATGTGTGTGATGCATGTGCTGTGACTAGGTGATGCCCCTTCCCCTGGATACCACTGCACCCATGTACACAGCATTGCTGTGCACCTGTTCTGCACCCTGCCAAGTACTGTGCACCACAACACACAGGTGTACAACCCATTACAGAATGTGTAGTACTGTGTCAGTTATGTCAGCTTTACTTTTCACAGTCCCTATGTTTTTCAGCAACACATACCTGGGATGATATGTGGACTGTTGTCATTGGTGAATGCCTGATGCCTGATTTACAGCTGTCAACATCAACAGACAATGTATGACCACTGCAGAAATGCTTACACTGACAAACATCAGAGCATACCATGGCTATGGGGGGTGTATACACCTTTATTGATTTTACACACACATCCTTGATCTGCCATGGGACCACAGCACTGCATATCTTAGCAGTACACAAGCCCGATATATGACATATTTCCTGCACTTTCACATGCAGTGTCTACAGATTGTGTTAGATGTGTGGCTGCTGACCGCAATGCATACACACCATGTGGGCATATGTGTGCACACCCTTATGACAGTTTATCACACCTCTTGTTGTGTGTACTGTAGCAGCCACTGCTCATGGCAGGGTTATACCAGCGTGGGCCTTCTGCAATTGCCAGTGTATGTTCAGTCTACCCTGCACATGCCCCCCTATTCTGCATGATTGCAAGGTCTACTCATGTGCATATCCCATTATCCCATGGTGTTCACACAATGCCATCACTATTGCAGTGTGGGTAGGGTTATGGGTGTCACAGGTCCTGAACCTGACTATATGCAGATAGAGCCATTCCTACCATCCTTAGGATCCCTGCTGCAGTGCACTGGTGTGTCATGCTGAGACCCCCCCTCCCTTAGCTTTTATGTGGATGCATGACAGGTAAGCCCTACACATATGTGTCACTTTGCAGTGTCCCATACACTGAGCACCACATGTTGCAGCCTAGACCCAGCTGATAATGTGGAATACTCTAATGCCTTATGCCATAGTGTATCTCTGCAGCAGTTGTCATTGTCCTACAGGTATATACACTGGTGTTGCACTGTATATGGGTGTTGTTCAGAACATGTCACTACTGTAGGCCATGTCCACCAACAGTATGTTACTCCCTGTGGACACATTCCGCAATTATAGGATGTTAGTTATCATGCAGGTGTGTGATATTCCCTTTCAATACCCCATCATGGTCACCCCTGTGAGGCCATGCATTTCACAGAACAATACATGCACATGTACAGCATGCATTCAGGGTAGGTGTGTTAGATGTGTGCATGGAATATACCATCACCATTACATGCCCGGTGTGTTGGCATGCATCTACATAAGACATACTCACCAGCTACAGGCTGCTGCCTTGTTGTTATCCCGGAGGGACCTACATAAGAGGGTGAGAGATGCAATATCAGTGGCCACACCTGTAGCACTGCTACAGGCTGGGTGCAGTACTACCATACATCAATGGTAAATTCCCACAATACTACCACATCTGGACATCTGTTTATCACTACAATGCAGCAACACAATATATCTATGACATGTCAGATATGCATGATCTATCTGTTCCACTGCAGATATTTACACAACAGTGGTCTACTAATGTGCCCTGTGTCCTTACCTGCATGCTCCTCGGCTGGTGTGTGGGTGACATCTACCTCCACGAAGAGGTCCAGTGGTTGTTGGTATTCCGGACAGGCAGGTGCCACGCGGTTGGCCAGGAACTCTTCCACACGTGTCGGGGGGAATGGATGACATGCCCCCCCCTGTGGTGAGGTGACCCCCCTGGATTGCAGCAGCATGCTGATGGGCATTGTGAAGCAGGTCGCTGCAATGATGCCGGACCTGCTCATAACTGCGGATATGCAGGCCGACATCACTGACCCTGTGGACTAGAGCGTTCCACAGGGTGGTCTGCTCCTGCTGCTCATGGGCTGTCCTGCCAAAGAGCACCTGGTAGTGCTGTACCAGGTGGTTGACAATGAGCTCATTTTCATCTGCTGAATACACAGGTAACCTGCTGTGTGACATCTTGCCTGAAGGACATAAAGATGGAAACAGGCCTGAGCAACTTATACGACAAGGTTACCACAGTTCGTAAAACACATCTCTGTAACCCCCCACCATATCAGCTTCAACAGACTGTACACACAACTCATTAGGTATGGCTACAGCTTAACTAATGTTTGGACAGATTTTGTATTGTACCACACCTTCTGCTATGTGACTGTAGCCATGTCCCCTGTGTGGACACTATCATTGCTGGCCTGTTACAGACTATTCACCTGCATGCCATTGTCAGGCCCACTATGGTTACATATATGCCAGTGGTATGGCTGCTTTGAGATTGCTGCACATCTGACAGTCTGTGTTATTGGGGATATCTATGCATGCTGCTGGACATGTACCGGGATTATGTAGACTATTACTACTGACAAATGTTCTATAACAGTGACACAATAACATGTATATGTTCTATTGGCCAGCTGATCCACCTCTCCACACCCATCTGCCCATAATACCTGGCCACATCACATGTGTGTGCCAACCTGGGGCCTTCTCATGTACTGTTACAGCAATACCATCAGGTGGAACCACCCAGGGGATGTTGTCCCCCTCAGGGCACACACCAACATGTTCCTGTCCCCTGAGCTCAGGTCTAGGGTCTGTTCCATACTGGGCTTCACAGACACATGAAGGATGTGCTACATCCCTCTGAGGCACCCAGTACACATTCACATGGCCAAGATGCTCCTCCTGCTCAGCCTCCAGACCAGGCACCTTCAGGACGTTGACTGCTGTTGTGAGTGGCAGTTGGTGGGAGGCTTGTTCCCATTGTGCTCATATTGGGGACTATGGGGTGTCCACATCACAGACCACACACACCATCCACGGTGTTTACCCACCACATGTGTCACATACCACCCCTGTAGACTGTCCTCTATATCTACCAATCCTGACCACTTCCACATGTGTACCTGCCATACTTCCTCATATTCCCATTGCATACTTCACAGACGGGGACAATGTGGTGCTAAGAAGGTACTAACATGTGACATATCCATCCATGGTGCACACACTGCCAGCTGTAGATATCTGTGTGTATTGCTATGTGTGCTGCTGCCTCGCACATAGCACACATCACTGTGGTAGTGATATAGGGGACATGTCTTTACATGCATATATGTTTGTGTGTGTGTTTGTACATATGCAGACATGTGCATATATGTATATATCTATATGTGTAGATATATGTGATGTCATATATATGTGCACATATATATGGTTACACATGGGTATATGAATATTTCTGGACATACATGCTGATATACATATGTATCCTTATATATTATATATGTGACATTTGTACACATATGCATACCTTTATGTGGGATACATTCAGACATCAGCTCCACAATCTCACAACATCTTCCTGCACAGCTGTACTGTTCTGCCTTGCTACAACACAGACAGGTGCCACAGATGGACACGGCCAGACATTAGTGAGGTATATGTGGGACCTGATTGTAGGTAACCCTATTACACACCTATGGCATTCCGGCATGCTACATTACAGATTCACCTGAGTATCTTGCCAGCAGTGGGCCAAGGCTCCCACATGTCCATCATAATGACATTACTTCCCCCATCAGCTATTGGCCACGTAGTATACATACTTCCCATTCACACACACCAACCAATCGGGGACAAATTTCAACAGAATCAGGGACAAGTCAAGAAAAAATCAGGGACAATCAGGGACACTTTTAAAATATTAGTGCTATTAAATTGAAACATTGACAGAATCAGAGCATATGAATTATTACACATTTTCTGAAATAAAAGAAGTCTATAACTCTTAATTATTGTCTTTATTCATTAAGTGCAATTCACCACCTTTGCTCCAAAAGTCACTAGTTTTAGGAGGGATTTAGAGGGGCAGAGCCAAAATTTGAGTCAAAATCAGGGACGTCCCTGAAAATCAGGGACAATTGAGAGGTAAGTTCCCATTACACAACACACAGTATGATGGCTTACATCTTGTCTGTCAGTGTTGACCTGCACAGTTACCAGCTATGGCCCACTACCCACAGGGACAGACACTATTGTCCATAGCAGTTGTTCAGTTGAACATCATCACAACACCTGATGGCACATATAACTCATTCCACATCATCTATCCCATTATGATGGACCAGGTATACTACATTCTAATACATGTACATATACTTCACATACCTGTTGTGGGAATGATGTCTTTATGACTGGCAGCTGGCTAAATGCCTGCATCTTCAGCTGTTAGTGTGACGAGCTTTATTTATTTATTTATTTTCCGCTTCTGCTTTCTTTCTTTCTTTCTTTCTTTCTTTCTTTCTTTCTTTCTTTCTTTCTTTCTTTCTTTCTATCACTCCCTCTCTAGCCAGTGAATGGATTGAGCTGCTTTGAATAGATTGCAGCCTGGCTTTAGTAGGTGTTGCACTTGATCAGGTGATGACCTTTGCACCAATCAGTGTCCTACACTTGCTAATTGCATGCAGCTAGCTGTGTAGTACTTCCAATTACCACTATCATGGCAACCACTTACTATAAATCCCTACATCATGTGGGCGTGGTCCATTTACCTTTCCTGTGTTATGGACATCCTTCCTGTGTGTGGGCATCAGTGTTACAGACAGCAGGTAACAATACCTCTTACAGGAGAACAGGCACACTCAGGCCAGCTACATATTTGTAGGAGGTTCCAGAACTACAGACAGATTGTGAGTAGAGTTGTGTTATGCTTTGTATAGTACTGGTGTTACAGGGTGCATGTGTACATACTAGTTTACCTTGGAATGCAGTCTGTATGCAAAGCTCTCAACTGTGGGCGCCTATTCTCTTGGTGGCCAGAGGTGTGGCTAACGTGTTCTGTCTGTCCACCACACAGGTCCTGTGTCAGATATTTCACTGGCAGTGTGTGTGTTGAGTGCTATCAGTACATGGCTACATCCATTTATGTTTCTAACCTCAATTCCCTAACTAAGGGTATGTTGCAGACTATCCTGTAGCACCAGCGACTTCCTTAGTGCATGGCAACAGTTTTCCACATATGGGCCTGTGTTCAAGCCTCTGTCCTCCACCTACATACCAAGCGTTGCACATATGACATGCTGTCAGGGGTTGTTCTTTAGTGGGCTGTGAGTATATCACACTGCAATTGCTGCCATCAGTCCACTGCTGTTGTATCCCCCACGCATATGGTTGGGCTGGGGCCATATATGCATGGCTTCACCTACACAATACATGTGTGCCCTTATGCACTCCAGAGGCCAGTGCATGTAACAGTAGTATATGGCCCTGTATTATTGAGTCTGGGGGGGGATGCACCATAAATGACCTAGGCTGTTACAAAATGTGGGGCTATTAGGGGTGAGCTGCCTTAAGGTATCTGGATATACAGTACTGTATACTTCATCTATATTTACATTACTTACATAAATTGAGTTAATGCAGGCCTACTGCCTCCTGCCATACAGACTGTTCTGTTTGTCAGTGTGCTTGCGATGGTGTCAGGAATGCCTTGTTATGTAACAGTTACATCCTATTTGTTCAACTGAACTCTTTACCACCTAGTGATTATGTACAGAGTGTAGATAAAGGCTGCTGAACTATACACCTACATTACTTACTGTTGATTGTTTGGTATCCTGTGCCCAGTCTGTCTTTACTATTGTACAATGTTTAAGGCTTGGCTTGGACAGCAACAGTTGTGAACCTTTCCAGACTACTGTAAAAGTATAACTGTTTCACAGTTGCATTACTCTGTTTATATGGATGTCAGTGTCAGAACAGCTATATGACATGGCATATAGAACTGTAATAATACACAAATAAAGGTTTTCCATTTCTGCAAACCTGTGTGTGGTATTTTTTCCTATGACCTCTCTGTGGGTATATGTTGCAGGCAACAATTGTAATTTGTATGGGTGGCCCATACAGTGTCCAGTTGTTAAGGTGTTAACTGTAGGCATAGTGGCTGTTCCATATTGTGTGCACCTTCTACATATGTATCTTACTGTACATATCTCTGCGTGTGTATGTGTAGTCACATGTATATCTATATATATTTTATATATATATATATATATATATATATATATATATATATATCTGTATCTGCATATATGTGTCTGTGTATATGTACCCTGGGGATGTTGATAGCTTCCACATTTTACATTTCCTATGGGAGACAGACTGTACTGCATGATATGTTACCAATACCAGCCTGGCATCATACAAGTGGGATGTAGTACTGTTAACATTTTGTGCCCTTGTCGTGTCAGGTCCTGGTTATGGGATCTGCAACACTTGGTAGTGTATTGCAGGGCAGACATGTCTGGCTGTGGGGGGGTATGCCTATTCGTACAAGACATATATTGTTTGGGGCCTCTCAACCCAATTAATGGTGCATGTGGACATATTTGTTTTTGTTAATCTACCATTGCTATCTACGGATGTATGGCCATATATACCTATATATATATATATATATATATATATATATATATATATATATATATATATCTATATCTGGTTACATATATATAACTATGTCCGTATATACCTACATACGTATATATCTGTGTACATATATGTAAATTGCCGTGTATATGTAGACATATAGGTGTAGACATATATATGTGCTGATGTAGGCATTTGCATGTATATATGTTCATATATATTTATATATATTTATAAACATATATATATATATATATATATATATATATATATATATCTACATATATAAATATGTTGTATCTGTTTAGATATCAATATATTTACACACACACATACATCTAAATATTGGTATATATTCTCTGTACTGTTACACGACTGGGCTGCATGATATGTTTCTGAAAACATCAGAATTATATATATCTGGCATGGCTTAGTGGCAAATTGCTTTGTCTATGGTGTGCAGGGTCCTGGGTTCGAGCCTTGCTGAGGCTGGTTATTTTGTTGCTGGGCAGAACACGGGCCATTGGATACAGAGTGATTAAGGCACTTTAAAGCAGTTGTAAGCGGGTTTGCATGGAGGTAAGCACTGCTAACTTCCGGTTACAGTTTCTTATACTCAGTTAACTTCTAAATTGCTTAACCAGTGTAGACATTGCTTACCCCTGCGCAAACAGGCTTAGACCCACTTACTGATGCTTAAAAGTGCTTACTCCCGCTTACCCCTGCACTAATTTCTTTGAAAGAAAAGAAAAAAGGGTTGATAGGAAAGAGGTGAAAAGGGGGCACAAAGATGGAAAGAAAGAGGGAAAATAGCTAGGGATGTGCAAGAAGGGTGTAGGGAAGGTCCATAGCTGCCCGTTTTTTCTACAGCAACAGCTGTGCATATACACTAAATTTGGAGGTAGATTTGGACACTCAAACCCCTGGGAGGGGGGTGAGGACAACAATAATAAGTTGTGATGCCTATTAAACCAGATTACATGTGTCCAGTGGACACATGTGCAAAATAGACAGCTATGTATGGGGAGCAATTTTTTTGTGGGAACAGATTGCCCTTTTTTCTTTTTCCAGGTGAGAGTGGATGTTGGGGAGGGGTAGTAGGTATATTTGGGGAAGTAGGTTGGGGAGGTTAACAGACAAGACACACAAGATGCATACAGGGTGGTATATGACACATGTGGGGGGTAAACACCTTGATGGGGAGGGGTGTTGGGATATTGGAAGCCCACAAGCTTCCTAGTGGTAACAGTGGGACTGAGGTCCCCACCCATGGGCAATCACCACTGCACCTTCACAACCCCCGAAGGTGGCTTTGCTGGGCTCTGAGCTGCAGTGCCAGGCTGGCTCTCTAATCATGACACATGGCCCTTGAGCTCTACGCACCACGATCCCGACCTGGCGACGAGTGACAGATGCCTGTCCATGCCCACTTCCGGGGGGGTGAGCCCCATCCCCTGAGGCGGTTCCACCCGAAGGTGGTGCAGGACCAATGGACAGGAAGGTCTGGGGTCGGGCCCCAGACATGCTGTTCCCGGTGCCTCGGCCAGCTGAGGTGGGACAGGTGGGTCTGCTGGGACTGGCCTTTCCAAGCATGCTATACTGTTTAGATTTCAACATCATATATGGGTTAGTAATAGTCAACACATTCCAAGGTTAGGTATAACAGCATGCATAGATATTCCCATTAACCCAGACACCAGATACAGAACAGTTGCATAGCAAACAAAACACATGCATATATGGGACCACAGTGGTAATAAGAACAGCATGCAGGTACATTGATGGCACCATGCCAACAATGTTGGAATAATTCAATATGGCACATGCATGGAAACCATTAAAATATTTATAAAACAATTGGACATTATCAGAGTCAGTACATACCAGTTGGGGTGGGTATGTTGGTTATTGTTGGAGATAAGGTGGGGGGGAAGAGAAAGATGTCAATTAACAGGTAGTATATTCCTGTACTCCACATTACTTTCCTAGTCAGTGCTGTTATCTGTACCTTACAAGTCTTACTACACTACCCTATAGACTTATATTGGACAGTGATATGACTGTCAACATCATTGCACATGAACCGGTTTTACCTGCAGTATACACCTCTTACCTGGTATACCCATGGAATGTTTGTTAACACTGACTGTTTGTACACATATACCCGGATTCCAGGTTGATGTTTTGTACTATGCTATCCAACACTTTCTGCACAGACTCTGGCCATGTGTTGGCCACATGCTGGTGTGCCTGGACATATCTAGAATATTGACCTCTTCCACCTTTAGTGACCTGACACACACATATACTTGCTTTCCTACACAGTTATATTATGTAGCACAGTGTGGGCGACAGTGACCAGTGATACTTTATTATCAGAGAAACTGCAACATTCACAATCCCCTACAATACCAGGGTAGACAGTACCAGTGCAGGTTATATTTGTCTGTATTTCTCAGCACAGTGTTCATATCCAACGTACCTGTGGGAGCAATGTTTGTTAGCACTACCTGACTGTTGCCACACAAAGTTCCAGATTACACATTAGTATTATGCACATACATCTCACACTGTTACTGTAGATAGGACATACTTGAAGTATTACTCTTCTAACAGTTTCGGGGGTTACTATAGTGACAGTTGTGTTCTCATGATGGTTGACAATCACTTGTATTCCCTGTTTGCTGGCTACACATCTGGGATCATCCCTCAGACTTAACAGGGAGACAGGCAGCAGATATGGGCACATATACTGGACATTCTGCCCTCATGTGTACAGTTGTGGGGTATGAATCTGTATGCAGTCTAATTCCACTCCCAGAATTCAGATCATGGCTGTGTCTGCTACTCCTTAAACACTGTCCATCACAGTTGTGTCTGCTAATTTGATATTGCTGTATATCTCCAATCTGCTTTCTGTCTTATTAATCCCCTGTGCTTATGCATTCTGACCTTGTATAACAACACTCTTATACAGATTTCCTAGACAGTTATATGTTGTAGGACAGTGTGGGTGACAGTGATGTGTAATACCTCGTTATTCAGAGCAACTGCATATCATTCTTGTATTTCTGGGCACAGTGTTGGTATCTACTGTTTATAGGTTCATAGGTTAGTACTAGGCTAACTGCCCTTGCGAGGCATTTTAAGCCTAGCAAATTATCCCTTGTGAGACTCAAACCCTGCACCTTGTGTTTGTAAGGCAAACACCCTAACCTTTAGGCCACCCTCCCAACATTAGCACTACCTGAATGTTCCCACACACAGTACCAGGTTCCACATTACTATTATGAACATACATATCACTCTGTTACTGTACACACTCTGACCACAGCTTAACAAGTTGGGGTGTAAATGGGACATACGTGGCTTCTTAGTCACATAAGGTATTGAGAGATGTTAGTATGCCAGGTTTGTTGTCATAGATGTGTGTCAATCAGTTGTATTTCCTGTTTGCTGCCTATATGTCTGGGATCATTCCACTGATTTCCCAGCGGACAGGTTGATAGGCAGTAGGTATGGGCCACTTTAATAGACATTTTGGACATATCTGTACAGTTGTGGGGTATGATTCTGTATGCAGACTACTACCACTGGCAGGATTCGAACCGTGGCTGTGTGCACTACAACAACAACAGTTCACATCTCAGTTGCATGCGCTATTCAGTTTTTACTGTCTGCATTTTCCCTGTTTACTGTCTATGTGTCTCTCAGTTGTACTAAATGGCCTCTGGGGATTACACCTGTCATATACAGACATTCCTACACATTTACAAACAATATGAGACTCTTCCTGCCATATTCTCTAGCGTATGCAGTACTTGCCTTGAACAATACTGGTTTTATACTAGCAATTAATTTACTACTACTTTTATTTTTATTTCCTATGACAGTAAAAGCATGAGTATTACTCACCTGCCTCGCGTTGCAATCACGCCAGGCGGCAGATGTGGGCCTCCTGGTTCGCGGCCCACTCCATTACAGCTCTGGGGGACATAACAGGAATATTTAGCCATACCTATCCATGATATACCTGAGCACATACTGAGGTGATAGTTACACATGTCTGGAACATCTCCTGATGCTCTAGCCTCTTGGAGCCACTCCTCCAAGAGGTCCCCCTTCCGCCGCTTTAGGTCGGCATAGTGGTACCTGACCTGCTCACCAGTTCGGGATATGCCAGTGGTGCTGGTGAGGTCGGGGGTGAGACGGTCCCAGGCCTCCACCTTATATTGGGAGCCCTGTTATTGGCCCTGCAGCAGTCTCTGTGTATGGTCTTTAACTAGGAGTCCTGCCATGACTTTGGACTCCTGGATGTACCAGCGCTGCGCACGGAAGCGCACTCCTTCTCACCTTACTGCCATAGTGCCCGCAAGGGGAAGCTACAACCAGTTATGAGATGTATTCCTGCCTCTTGGGTTTAAGTAGGGCTGATTTCCTGCACTTTTCCGTGATTGGCTGTTTTTTAAAAGACTAAGCTATGGGCAAACCTGCTTACCTAAGGTTGGCATTGTTTAAAGGGGTATACCACTGGGCACAAAGAGTTAGCTGGTCTACACATTGCTCACACCTCCTAGACTGGCCTGTGCAGTGCTTAGCATTGTGTACATTAGACCTTTATTATAATGACTTTTTGGCATTGAGTTATTATTCATTACACCTTATATGTACGCCTGGTATCCCTGATTGATGTGTACGTACACTCTGTGCATCCTTGTGTTTTAGTGGGGACTTCAGCACTCTATTACAATTACACCTCACATCTGGGCTTACTGCTGTACTCCAGTTCACATATTTATGTCATGTAGTGGGTTATGGCACATATGACTGTATACTGATGCCTTTCACATGTTCAGTTTGGTTATACTATGGTGGGGACATGTTTACTACTACCTCATTCTTCTGTACTTCTCTGATGGCTTGGTGGATAACTACTGGGATTATGGTGTATAGGGTCCAGGGTTCGAGACCTGCATGGCCGTTTATTTTGTTGACGGGAAGAACAAGGGCCGTTGGATACAGAGTGATTAAGGCACTTTTGAGCAGTTGTTAGTGGGTTTGTGCGACGGTAAGCACTGCTAACCTGCTGTTACATCTGCTTACAGAGAGTTAGCTTTAGAATTGCTTAGCCAGTGTAGGCATTGCTTACTGCTGAGCAAACGGGCTTACACCCGTTAACTAGTGCTTAATTATGCTTACTACTGCTTATCTGTGCTTAGACCTGCTTACTAGTGCCTTATTCATTATGATACTGACACCTCACATGTGCATTTACTGCTATACTCAAGTTCATAAATATATGTTATTTTTATGCAACAAAAATATTGGTCATAACATGCTTTGCCATGTAAAATAGAATGCGCTGCAGTGGGACTTGAACCGGGAATGCCTGCTCGTTATGCAAATACTCTGCCCACTACACTATTGCTGTGCTGCATCATTTGCATATATCGTCCTTGTTATCCTCTTCAGCCTTTTAAGCTGCTTTAACCGTAGCTAAGTGATGGGCACACCCACACACCTACAGTTAGCTTCAATCAGATATAAAAAAAAATAGTGTTTCTTCATTTTATTACTACATTCTGTTGCTGTTATACACAAGGAGGACTGTTGATGGGGATATGCAGACACCTGTGAGCGGTCTCGCTCATTGCATACCCCTTTCTACTGTTCTACATTGCAGGGGCATGTTTATTTTGAGAGCTCTGCTCTCAGACATGCCCCCCACACTCCTACACGCTTCGTGTAAGCCTAGGAGCTTGGGCAGAGCACCTTATTAATATGCATGGTGCGCTGCCATCCAACTCCTAAATGGTTGCTTCCATGCAGGACTAAGCTAGTCATGCATGGAAGTTTAGTAAATCAGGGGGATAATGTATAAACCAATAATGACAAAACTAACCATTATAGAACATTTCAACCAAAAAAGGCCACTCAAACTTCTGTAATTACAATCCACCAATATATACAATCTCTACAGAAGTAAAAGTCATCTGAAAGGCTTTAAAACTTCAGCTTGGCAAGCTAAGAACTTGGTTATATTCAACTGGACGTATAAGAGAATTTAAGTACCTTTTTATGCACTTTTTCTTTTAAAAAATACAGTATTTAAATTGATTTAAACTGTGTATGAAGGAGTGTTGAAGGAATTTTTAACTGGTTATTCTGCTCTTCAGTAACTTGAACTAAAAGCTAGTGTTGGCTGAATTTTGTTATTTGCTAGTAATTACAGGTGTGGGGGTAGCCACATTCAGTGATTTCCTGTCCTTGCATATTTAAACTGGTGCATGTGAAATAATTCCTGCTTTAAAACTTCAGCTTGGCAAGCTAAGAACTTGGTTATATTCAACTGGACGTATAAGAGAATTTAAGTACCTTTTTATGCACTTTTTCTTTTAAAAAATACAGTATTTAAATTGATTTAAACTGTGTATGAAGGAGTGTTGAAGGAATTTTTAACTGGTTATTCTGCTCTTCAGTAACTTGAACTAAAAGCTAGTGTTGGCTGAATTTTGTTATTTGCTAGTAATTACAGGTGTGGGGGTAGCCACATTCAGTGATTTCCTGTCCTTGCATATTTAAACTGGTGCATGTGAAATAATTCCTGCTTTAAAACTTCAGCTTGGCAAGCTAAGAACTTGGTTATATTCAACTGGACGTATAAGAGAATTTAAGTACCTTTTTATGCACTTTTTCTTTTAAAAATACAGTATTTAAATTGATTTAAACTGTGTATGAAGGAGTGTTGAAGGAATTTTTAACTGGTTATTCTGCTCTTCAGTAACTTGAACTAAAAGCTAGTGTTGGCTGAATTTTGTTATTTGCTAGTAATTACAGGTGTGGGGTAGCCACATTCAGTGATTTCCTGTCCTTGCATATTTAAACTGGTGCATGTGAAATAATTCCTGCTTTAAAACTTCAGCTTGGCAAGCTAAGAACTTGGTTATATTCAACTGGACGTATAAGAGAATTTAAGTACCTTTTATGCACTTTTCTTTTAAAAATACAGTATTTAAATTGATTTAAACTGTGTATGAAGGAGTGTTGAAGGAATTTTTAACTGGTTATTCTGCTCTTCAGTAACTTGAACTAAAAGCTAGTGTTGGCTGAATTTTGTTATTTGCTAGTAATTACAGGTGTGGGGTAGCCACATTCAGTGATTTCCTGTCCTTGCATATTTAAACTGGTGCATGTGAAATAATTCCTGCTTTAAAACTTCAGCTTGGCAAGCTAAGAACTTGGTTATATTCAACTGGACGTATAAGAGAATTTAAGTACCTTTTATGCACTTTTTCTTTTAAAAATACAGTATTTAAATTGATTTAAACTGTGTATGAAGGAGTGTTGAAGGAATTTTTAACTGGTTATTCTGCTCTTCAGTAACTTGAACTAAAAGCTAGTGTTGGCTGAATTTTGTTATTTGCTAGTAATTACAGGTGTGGGGGTAGCCACATTCAGTGATTTCCTGTCCTTGCATATTTAAACTGGTGCATGTGAAATAATTCCTGCTTTAAAACTTCAGCTTGGCAAGCTAAGAACTTGGTTATATTCAACTGGACGTATAAGAGAATTTAAGTACCTTTTATGCACTTTTTCTTTTAAAAATACAGTATTTAAATTGATTTAAACTGTGTATGAAGGAGTGTTGAAGGAATTTTTAACTGGTTATTCTGCTCTTCAGTAACTTGAACTAAAAGCTAGTGTTGGCTGAATTTTGTTATTTGCTAGTAATTACAGGTGTGGGGGTAGCCACATTCAGTGATTTCCTGTCCTTGCATATTTAAACTGGTGCATGTGAAATAATTCCTGCTTTAAAACTTCAGCTTGGCAAGCTAAGAACTTGGTTATATTCAACTGGACGTATAAGAGAATTTAAGTACCTTTTATGCACTTTTTCTTTTAAAAATACAGTATTTAAATTGATTTAAACTGTGTATGAAGGAGTGTTGAAGGAATTTTTAACTGGTTATTCTGCTCTTCAGTAACTTGAACTAAAAGCTAGTGTTGGCTGAATTTTGTTATTTGCTAGTAATTACAGGTGTGGGGTAGCCACATTCAGTGATTTCCTGTCCTTGCATATTTAAACTGGTGCATGTGAAATAATTCCTGCTTTAAAACTTCAGCTTGGCAAGCTAAGAACTTGGTTATATTCAACTGGACGTATAAGAGAATTTAAGTACCTTTTATGCACTTTTTCTTTTAAAAATACAGTATTTAAATTGATTTAAACTGTGTATGAAGGAGTGTTGAAGGAATTTTTAACTGGTTATTCTGCTCTTCAGTAACTTGAACTAAAAGCTAGTGTTGGCTGAATTTTGTTATTTGCTAGTAATTACAGGTGTGGGGTAGCCACATTCAGTGATTTCCTGTCCTTGCATATTTAAACTGGTGCATGTGAAATAATTCCTGCTTTAAAACTTCAGCTTGGCAAGCTAAGAACTTGGTTATATTCAACTGGACGTATAAGAGAATTTAAGTACCTTTTTATGCACTTTTTCTTTTAAAAATACAGTATTTAAATTGATTTAAACTGTGTATGAAGGAGTGTTGAAGGAATTTTAACTGGTTATTCTGCTCTTCAGTAACTTGAACTAAAAGCTAGTGTTGGCTGAATTTTGTTATTTGCTAGTAATTACAGGTGTGGGGGTAGCCACATTCAGTGATTTCCTGTCCTTGCATATTTAAACTGGTGCATGTGAAATAATTCCTGCTTTAAAACTTCAGCTTGGCAAGCTAAGAACTTGGTTATATTCAACTGGACGTATAAGAGAATTTAAGTACCTTTTTATGCACTTTTTCTTTTAAAAATACAGTATTTAAATTGATTTAAACTGTGTATGAAGGAGTGTTGAAGGAATTTTTAACTGGTTATTCTGCTCTTCAGTAACTTGAACTAAAAGCTAGTGTTGGCTGAATTTTGTTATTTGCTAGTAATTACAGGTGTGGGGTAGCCACATTCAGTGATTTCCTGTCCTTGCATATTTAAACTGGTGCATGTGAAATAATTCCTGCTTTAAAACTTCAGCTTGGCAAGCTAAGAACTTGGTTATATTCAACTGGACGTATAAGAGAATTTAAGTACCTTTTATGCACTTTTTCTTTTAAAAATACAGTATTTAAATTGATTTAAACTGTGTATGAAGGAGTGTTGAAGGAATTTTTAACTGGTTATTCTGCTCTTCAGTAACTTGAACTAAAAGCTAGTGTTGGCTGAATTTTGTTATTTGCTAGTAATTACAGGTGTGGGGTAGCCACATTCAGTGATTTCCTGTCCTTGCATATTTAAACTGGTGCATGTGAAATAATTCCTGCTTTAAAACTTCAGCTTGGCAAGCTAAGAACTTGGTTATATTCAACTGGACGTATAAGAGAATTTAAGTACCTTTATATGCACTTTTTCTTTTACAAAATACAGTATTTAAATTGATTTAAACTGTGTATGAAGGAGTGTTGAAGGAATTTTTAACTGGTTATTCTGCTCTTCAGTAACTTGAACTAAAAGCTAGTGTTGGCTGAATTTTGTTATTTGCTAGTAATTACAGGTGTGGGGGTAGCCACATTCAGTGATTTCCTGTCCTTGCATATTTAAACTGGTGCATGTGAAATAATTCCTGCTTTAAAACTTCAGCTTGGCAAGCTAAGAACTTGGTTATATTCAACTGGACGTATAAGAGAATTTAAGTACCTTTTTATGCACTTTTTCTTTTAAAAAATACAGTATTTAAATTGATTTAAACTGTGTATGAAGGAGTGTTGAAGGAATTTTTAACTGGTTATTCTGCTCTTCAGTAACTTGAACTAAAAGCTAGTGTTGGCTGAATTTTGTTATTTGCTAGTAATTACAGGTGTGGGGGTAGCCACATTCAGTGATTTCCTGTCCTTGCATATTTAAACTGGTGCATGTGAAATAATTCCTGCTTTAAAACTTCAGCTTGGCAAGCTAAGAACTTGGTTATATTCAACTGGACGTATAAGAGAATTTAAGTACCTTTTTATGCACTTTTTCTTTTAAAAATACAGTATTTAAATTGATTTAAACTGTGTATGAAGGAGTGTTGAAGGAATTTTTAACTGGTTATTCTGCTCTTCAGTAACTTGAACTAAAAGCTAGTGTTGGCTGAATTTTGTTATTTGCTAGTAATTACAGGTGTGGGGTAGCCACATTCAGTGATTTCCTGTCCTTGCATATTTAAACTGGTGCATGTGAAATAATTCCTGCTTTAAAACTTCAGCTTGGCAAGCTAAGAACTTGGTTATATTCAACTGGACGTATAAGAGAATTTAAGTACCTTTTTATGCACTTTTTCTTTTAAAAATACAGTATTTAAATTGATTTAAACTGTGTATGAAGGAGTGTTGAAGGAATTTTTAACTGGTTATTCTGCTCTTCAGTAACTTGAACTAAAAGCTAGTGTTGGCTGAATTTTGTTATTTGCTAGTAATTACAGGTGTGGGGGTAGCCACATTCAGTGATTTCCTGTCCTTGCATATTTAAACTGGTGCATGTGAAATAATTCCTGCTTTAAAACTTCAGCTTGGCAAGCTAAGAACTTGGTTATATTCAACTGGACGTATAAGAGAATTTAAGTACCTTTTATGCACTTTTTCTTTTAAAAATACAGTATTTAAATTGATTTAAACTGTGTATGAAGGAGTGTTGAAGGAATTTTTAACTGGTTATTCTGCTCTTCAGTAACTTGAACTAAAAGCTAGTGTTGGCTGAATTTTGTTATTTGCTAGTAATTACAGGTGTGGGGGTAGCCACATTCAGTGATTTCCTGTCCTTGCATATTTAAACTGGTGCATGTGAAATAATTCCTGCTTTAAAACTTCAGCTTGGCAAGCTAAGAACTTGGTTATATTCAACTGGACGTATAAGAGAATTTAAGTACCTTTTATGCACTTTTTCTTTTAAAAAATACAGTATTTAAATTGATTTAAACTGTGTATGAAGGAGTGTTGAAGGAATTTTTAACTGGTTATTCTGCTCTTCAGTAACTTGAACTAAAAGCTAGTGTTGGCTGAATTTTGTTATTTGCTAGTAATTACAGGTGTGGGGTAGCCACATTCAGTGATTTCCTGTCCTTGCATATTTAAACTGGTGCATGTGAAATAATTCCTGCTTTAAAACTTCAGCTTGGCAAGCTAAGAACTTGGTTATATTCAACTGGACGTATAAGAGAATTTAAGTACCTTTTATGCACTTTTTCTTTTAAAAATACAGTATTTAAATTGATTTAAACTGTGTATGAAGGAGTGTTGAAGGAATTTTTAACTGGTTATTCTGCTCTTCAGTAACTTGAACTAAAAGCTAGTGTTGGCTGAATTTTGTTATTTGCTAGTAATTACAGGTGTGGGGGTAGCCACATTCAGTGATTTCCTGTCCTTGCATATTTAAACTGGTGCATGTGAAATAATTCCTGCTTTAAAACTTCAGCTTGGCAAGCTAAGAACTTGGTTATATTCAACTGGACGTATAAGAGAATTTAAGTACCTTTTATGCACTTTTTCTTTTAAAAATACAGTATTTAAATTGATTTAAACTGTGTATGAAGGAGTGTTGAAGGAATTTTTAACTGGTTATTCTGCTCTTCAGTAACTTGAACTAAAAGCTAGTGTTGGCTGAATTTTGTTATTTGCTAGTAATTACAGGTGTGGGGGTAGCCACATTCAGTGATTTCCTGTCCTTGCATATTTAAACTGGTGCATGTGAAATAATTCCTGCTTTAAAACTTCAGCTTGGCAAGCTAAGAACTTGGTTATATTCAACTGGACGTATAAGAGAATTTAAGTACCTTTTATGCACTTTTTCTTTTAAAAATACAGTATTTAAATTGATTTAAACTGTGTATGAAGGAGTGTTGAAGGAATTTTTAACTGGTTATTCTGCTCTTCAGTAACTTGAACTAAAAGCTAGTGTTGGCTGAATTTTGTTATTTGCTAGTAATTACAGGTGTGGGGGTAGCCACATTCAGTGATTTCCTGTCCTTGCATATTTAAACTGGTGCATGTGAAATAATTCCTGCTTTAAAACTTCAGCTTGGCAAGCTAAGAACTTGGTTATATTCAACTGGACGTATAAGAGAATTTAAGTACCTTTTATGCACTTTTTCTTTTAAAAATACAGTATTTAAATTGATTTAAACTGTGTATGAAGGAGTGTTGAAGGAATTTTTAACTGGTTATTCTGCTCTTCAGTAACTTGAACTAAAAGCTAGTGTTGGCTGAATTTTGTTATTTGCTAGTAATTACAGGTGTGGGGGTAGCCACATTCAGTGATTTCCTGTCCTTGCATATTTAAACTGGTGCATGTGAAATAATTCCTGCTTTAAAACTTCAGCTTGGCAAGCTAAGAACTTGGTTATATTCAACTGGACGTATAAGAGAATTTAAGTACCTTTTATGCACTTTTTCTTTTAAAAATACAGTATTTAAATTGATTTAAACTGTGTATGAAGGAGTGTTGAAGGAATTTTTAACTGGTTATTCTGCTCTTCAGTAACTTGAACTAAAAGCTAGTGTTGGCTGAATTTTGTTATTTGCTAGTAATTACAGGTGTGTGGGTAGCCACATTCAGTGATTTCCTGTCCTTGCATATTTAAACTGGTGCATGTGAAATAATTCCTGCTTTAAAACTTCAGCTTGGCAAGCTAAGAACTTGGTTATATTCAACTGGACGTATAAGAGAATTTAAGTACCTTTTTATGCACTTTTTCTTTTAAAAAATACAGTATTTAAATTGATTTAAACTGTGTATGAAGGAGTGTTGAAGGAATTTTTAACTGGTTATTCTGCTCTTCAGTAACTTGAACTAAAAGCTAGTGTTGGCTGAATTTTGTTATTTGCTAGTAATTACAGGTGTGGGGGTAGCCACATTCAGTGATTTCCTGTCCTTGCATATTTAAACTGGTGCATGTGAAATAATTCCTGCTTTAAAACTTCAGCTTGGCAAGCTAAGAACTTGGTTATATTCAACTGGACGTATAAGAGAATTTAAGTACCTTTTATGCACTTTTTCTTTTAAAAATACAGTATTTAAATTGATTTAAACTGTGTATGAAGGAGTGTTGAAGGAATTTTTAACTGGTTATTCTGCTCTTCAGTAACTTGAACTAAAAGCTAGTGTTGGCTGAATTTTGTTATTTGCTAGTAATTACAGGTGTGGGGTAGCCACATTCAGTGATTTCCTGTCCTTGCATATTTAAACTGGTGCATGTGAAATAATTCCTGCTTTAAAACTTCAGCTTGGCAAGCTAAGAACTTGGTTATATTCAACTGGACGTATAAGAGAATTTAAGTACCTTTTATGCACTTTTTCTTTTAAAAAATACAGTATTTAAATTGATTTAAACTGTGTATGAAGGAGTGTTGAAGGAATTTTTAACTGGTTATTCTGCTCTTCAGTAACTTGAACTAAAAGCTAGTGTTGGCTGAATTTTGTTATTTGCTAGTAATTACAGGTGTGGGGTAGCCACATTCAGTGATTTCCTGTCCTTGCATATTTAAACTGGTGCATGTGAAATAATTCCTGCTTTAAAACTTCAGCTTGGCAAGCTAAGAACTTGGTTATATTCAACTGGACGTATAAGAGAATTTAAGTACCTTTTATGCACTTTTTCTTTTAAAAATACAGTATTTAAATTGATTTAAACTGTGTATGAAGGAGTGTTGAAGGAATTTTTAACTGGTTATTCTGCTCTTCAGTAACTTGAACTAAAAGCTAGTGTTGGCTGAATTTTGTTATTTGCTAGTAATTACAGGTGTGGGGGTAGCCACATTCAGTGATTTCCTGTCCTTGCATATTTAAACTGGTGCATGTGAAATAATTCCTGCTTTAAAACTTCAGCTTGGCAAGCTAAGAACTTGGTTATATTCAACTGGACGTATAAGAGAATTTAAGTACCTTTTATGCACTTTTTCTTTTAAAAATACAGTATTTAAATTGATTTAAACTGTGTATGAAGGAGTGTTGAAGGAATTTTTAACTGGTTATTCTGCTCTTCAGTAACTTGAACTAAAAGCTAGTGTTGGCTGAATTTTGTTATTTGCTAGTAATTACAGGTGTGGGGGTAGCCACATTCAGTGATTTCCTGTCCTTGCATATTTAAACTGGTGCATGTGAAATAATTCCTGCTTTAAAACTTCAGCTTGGCAAGCTAAGAACTTGGTTATATTCAACTGGACGTATAAGAGAATTTAAGTACCTTTTATGCACTTTTTCTTTTAAAAATACAGTATTTAAATTGATTTAAACTGTGTATGAAGGAGTGTTGAAGGAATTTTTAACTGGTTATTCTGCTCTTCAGTAACTTGAACTAAAAGCTAGTGTTGGCTGAATTTTGTTATTTGCTAGTAATTACAGGTGTGGGGTAGCCACATTCAGTGATTTCCTGTCCTTGCATATTTAAACTGGTGCATGTGAAATAATTCCTGCTTTAAAACTTCAGCTTGGCAAGCTAAGAACTTGGTTATATTCAACTGGACGTATAAGAGAATTTAAGTACCTTTTATGCACTTTTTCTTTTAAAAATACAGTATTTAAATTGATTTAAACTGTGTATGAAGGAGTGTTGAAGGAATTTTTAACTGGTTATTCTGCTCTTCAGTTATTCCCACCCACCCGCCCTGTTTTTGTTTTGGTGTTAATCTTAGTGGCATTGAAACTGCCCGCCTCAGCCTGCCTCTGGGCCCATCTCATTTGCTCACTCAACTGAGTGCAGTGAGATCATATTCTGATTTCAGGCACTCCTACTGTGTACAAAGAGAGCATCTGGGAAATAGAAAAAAAAAAAAAATTAAGCTTATTTCCTGCCTTTCTTGTTAAGTGGTACAGACTATTTGTAGGCTTCTGAGCCCCAAGCCCTTCTGTGTTTGAGGGAAGCCTTCTAGCTTGTTTTTTTTTTCTTGTAACTAGCCAGTTTTCTAGTTTCAGCACTCAAATCTGTTTCTTTGATCTCAGCACTTGTTCAGAAAAAAAAAAAAAAAAAAAAAAAAAATTTCATCTGCTTTTACTGTACTTGTGTTTTTACCTACTTCTTTTTACTTTTGCATCATCTTAAAATACTCAATTGTATTTATTACTGCTTGGTGTAACTCATTCTAAGCCTTTTGGTTTAAACACTTGGGCTTCGGACCAGTTAGTTGTTTTGCACTGAGAGGTTTGTGGTCTGCACTGTAGTGGCAGAACAGGTAGCTTACATCCTTCTAGGTTGAGAACTGCTGATTGAGGGCTCAGTGTCTGTTATTCTAAAAGTGTATTAATTCTGGTTTAAGCACTTGGGCTTTCAAGCCAGTTATTTTACATTAAGAGGGTTCGTGGTCTGCACTCTTGTGGGAGGAGAGGCTGGACTCTGCCCTTCTGAGCTGGGAATTTCTGGTTAAAGGCTTATAGTGCATGCATATCTGAACTGTTTCTTACTGAAGTTGGTGCGCCTTGTTTGCTGTGGCATAGACTGGATTCGGGCCTGCTGGATCTAGCTTTGTTTGTGTAACTTGAGCACTAATCCAGACATTCTCTAAAGTATTCAATGGTATTTATTACTGCTTGGTTGTAACTTGATTAAAGTGTAGCTATCATTCAAGTCTTTTGGATTAAGCACTTGGGCTTCAGACCAGTTGTTTTACATTAGGAAGGTTTGTGGCAAGCACTGTGGTGGCAGGACAGGTAGCTTTCATCCTTCTAAGTTGGGAACTGCTGATTGAGAGCCCAGTGTCCAAGTGTATTAGTTCTGGTTTAGGCACTTGGGCTTCAGGCCAGTTATTTTACATTAAGAAGGTTCGTGGACTGCACTCTTGTGGGAGAAGAGGCTGGACTCTGCCCTTCTGAGCTGGGAATTTTCTGGTTAAAGGTTTATAGTGCCTGAATATTTGAACTGTATCTTACTGAAATTGGTTCACCTTGTTTGCTCTAGCATAGACTAGATCCAGGCCTACTGAATCTAGCTTTGTTTATATACTTGTTGTTTGTTTGCTTGTTATTTCCCTGGAAGCTAATTCACCTAATATGCAACTTCTCAGCACTTCTGTGGATCACTAGTGATATCTGCATTGCTTACTGTACTTATTTCCTTGTTTCACTTGAAAGAAAGTTACTGTTTGTCGTTTTGCATTTAGTTACTTGTATCACATTGCACTCAAGTTACCTGGCACTTGCTCACTAAAGCAATTATATAAGTCAGCACTAAAAATTAAAAGCACTACACCCTCACTCCCCACTGGCCCTTGTTTTCAATTAAGGATTTCCCAATATTATTCTAGCATGTCCAAAGGTCAGTTGTCAATCTCCTCTCCGGTCCAGCTGGTGAATCTGGGAATCTTGAGGCAATGTTATAACTGCCTCATGTACACAGACAACCCTCTCCTCCTCCCACATAACACAAATACTTGAGAGATGCAGCTATTTAGCCAAACTGGAGGCTGAGCTCTCTCAACTCAGGACTGGCAAGACCAGACAGGAGGAGAAGGCAACTACACACACCACAAAACCAGCCTCACATAATGCTACCACTCCACTGAATCAAACACATAAACACACAAAGACATACTCGGAGGCTCTGAGTAAAATTTACCTAAACAGCAGAGGCCTCCAAAGCAGACACCCAAACAACTGCTACCTCAAGACACCCCACAAGCAACACATAAACCACAAAAGCAGTGTGCAAAGCAGTCACAGCCCTTAAGGCCAAATACAACACCAAACATACTTGTCATAGGTGACTCCATAGTCAGACACACTGACGTCCCACTCACCAGGCTGAACAAGGAGAGGGTCACAGTAAGCTGCCTATCGGGCGCTAGAATCCGCCACATAACACAAGCACTCGGTCACTCCACAGCAAGTACAAATATGACACAGTCATTGTCCATGCTGGTGTGAACGACCTGAGACGTACCTCCCTGGACTGCATGAAAAGAGACATAGAGGAGCTCTCTGATTATGTAGCCCAGGCAGGTATGACCCTAACCCTGAGCAGTATCCTTCCTTCACCAAGAATGATGCCACAATATAGAGACAAGATGATCAGCTTTAACAATTGGCTTAATGTCTGGTGTCATTCAAAGGGGATCCAGTGTCTGTCTGCCTGGGATGACATGCTTGACAAGCCACGCTGCTTCGCAAGGGACGGCTTGCACCTGTCACCCTGGGATTCGGATATTGGCTAAGGCTCTTGCCACCCCATAGTGCCTTTTTAGGCAAGGCTCAAATTCTAAACCTACCACCCTAGAAAACAAAAATGGGAAGAAATTGAGGGTAATGCTGCTCAATGCCAGAAGTCTAAATCTCAAAATGCACGCACTCGAGGCCCTTCTCAGTATGGAGAACATCGATGTCTGTGCTGTAACTGAAACCTGGTTCAAGGCTCCTGAGAGCACCCCGGCACTATTAGGTTTTACCTCATATCATGCGTTCCGCCCCAAAACCCGGACCACTCCACAAAAGGAGGGGTGTATCCATATTCATAAAGGATACTCACACCTCCAGGTTGGTGGCAACGCATGAAGCTTCGGAAACCATCCAGGTGCAACTAACAATAGGCAAAACTGCTCTACAAATTGTAGCATGCTACAGGCCACCCTCTCAAACTCAGGAACCCCACACAGCCTTCCTGAAGACACTGGAGGGTATAAATGTATCTCCAAACACCATCATATTGGGTGACTTCAACTACCCGAATATAGACTGGGAACATTACTCAAGCCCTAACTTTCTAGCCCAACGGTTCCTGGAGTTCATAAATTCAAATGCCATGGAACAGCTAGTCACTGTTCCCACGAGAGGAGAAAATATACTAGATCTCATTGTCACAAACATGGGGACAAAATGCTCCACACCGGAAGTATATCCCTCATTGGTGAGATCTGATCATAAACTAATCTCACTGGAAATCCACATCCCGCCCCCACCCCAAACAAAAAGACCATAGTGAAGAACTTCTCTAAAGCAAACTTCACACTACTCAAGACTGGTGTGGTATCCTTCAAGGCCCCTGAGTCAGAGGAAACCACAACCCAAGCTGCGGAAGCCCTTACAAATGCCTTCTATGAACACCTCCAGGACTGCATGGATCAGGCAATCCCAAATAAAACCAAGACTCTTTCCACAAAGGGCAAACGTCCAGTCTGGTGGACCCCAGCCATTAACAAACTTTACAATAAGAGGAGAAAGCTATTACATGATAGAACAAAATCCATAAAAGGGAAGTCACCCCTGATCATTATTAGCAAAAAATACGAGCACTCATAAAATCAACTAAGGCCAATTTTGAGAGAAAAATTGCCATGGATTCAAAGGACAATCATAAGGCCTTTTTCAGCTATGTTAGGAACCTGGGTGGAAACTCACAGATATGCTCAGAATTAGTCCAAAATGATACAAAAATCACTGAACCCACAGACATTGCCAACATACTGGCAGACAGGTTCAGTGCAAACTTCACCCCTCTCCCCTAAAGGAGAGATAACTATCCCAGCCGAGTGTAGCCTCCCGGACATCTCAAATGCGCAGGTGAAAGCTGCTCTCTCTAAAGCTAAAAACACAGCATCAATGGGACCGGATGGTGTCCCCGGCTGTGTGCTACACGAGCTAAATGAGGAATTAAACCCGCACATAAGGCAGCTGTTTAATCTCAGCCTTACCACAGGATACGTGCCCAAGGAGTGGCGACGGCAACTGTGGTCCCACTCCACAAAGGTGGCGCTCACGGACCCTGGTAATTACCGCCCCATAAGCTTAACAAGTCTAGTCTGCAAAGCTATGGAGAGGATCATAATGGAGCTCATAAACAAAGATATAGGGGACTTGCAGACATTGGACCCGACCCAGTTTGGCTTTGTCAAGGGAAGATCATGCCTTTTGAACTTGGTCGACTTCTTGAAATAGTCACCAAGGCCATTGATGAGGAAAGGCAGTCCATACAGCCTACCTTGACCTTGCAAAGGCTTCGACACAATACCCCACTCGGGTATTGTAGAAAAACTTACCAGCTTAAATGTAAACCCATATGTCACAAGATGGGTTGCAAACTGGCTTAAGGACAGAACCCACAGGGTTAGAGTTGCTGGCGCTGTGTCAGACTCCAAGCCGGTCACAAGTGGTGTCCCACAGGGCTCGGTCCTTGGCCCCTATTGTTTGGCATCTACTTCTCAGAAGTACAGGCCAACATGGGAGGACTTTGGCTGACAAAGTTTGCAGATGACTGCAAACTGGGCCATAGTGGAAAGTGCATCGGACACTGATATCCTTCAGAAGGGACTCACGGAAACAGATAGCTGGTGCCAGAGCCATGGCCTGAAGTTAAACGCCAAAAATGTATAGTCATACCCTTCGGGAAAAACAAGGTAACCCCAAGCTACCATATAGGTGGCAATCCACTAAGCACAGAAGAGGTTATCAGGGACCTGGGGACCCAGGTTGACAGTGGCCTTTCTTTTGACACTCACATTGCTAAAGTGGTTAGAAAGACCTTCTACATTGCCCACCTGATCATGAAGGGATTCACATCCAGATCTAGTGAGGTCATTGTTCCCCTGTACTCTTCACTTATCAGACCAATGATCGAGTACAATGCCCCATTCGGGATGTATCTCACCCGACATCTGCAGCAATTGGAGAGACCCCAAAAGTTCCTCACCAAAAGGATAAAGGGACTCCAAAATCTGTCATATGCTGCCAGATTGAAGAAACTCCAGCTCTATTCAGTCGCATACCGTCTGCTCAGAGGTGACATGTGCCTGACATACAAGGCCATGTCCAACCCGGAATTAATGGACATGCTCCACCTCAAAAATCCAAATCCACCAAAACCACTAGAGCAAGCGACTTAAACCTTAGCACGGATATAAATAGGACGTGCTGGAGGGATAGATTTATCACTCAGAGACTCCCTATGCTGTGGAATAAAATCCCGGTCCATGTGAGGCAGAGCACCTCGCTGACTCTGTTCAAGAGAAATCTAGACCTGTGGATGGGAGATCGTAGGTTTACCCCGGGAATCATCTCTGGGTCACTGCTGGACAGAGGCACAACAAACTAATGGGCACAGTATTTTTTCATATAAGGGGTGGCGTAAGCCACAATAATTTGGGCTAGGCTTATAAATGCCTTAGGGCAGATAGCCTAGTATAAACCTATGAACCTATTAAAGAGACTTGTAACTAATGAAGAGGTTGCTGCTGGCAAACTTTACATTTCAGTGTTTCACGTACAAATTCAGTGCCTGCTGCCCTTGAAGAATAAATTGCCCATGTTACATTAAAACAAATTGGTAATGGCTGATTTAAACCAGCTTCATAGTTACTAGTCATCTCATCCAAAGGAGGATACACTCAGTAGTGCCATCCCCCTTAAAGGGCACTGCAATACCAGAGCTCCATCTACATCGTGTGGGAGTAGAACCCACAGCCTTTAGCACCAAAAAGCAAGTATGCCACCTCTTGTGCTACTAATATTGCTTTCATGTTTTGCAGTACAAACACTGATGATGGCTATTTGCTAAACAAAACAGTTATGCATTAAAAACATACTTCACATGAGTAATACTAAACTTCTCTTTCATTGAAACTCAACATTCTTTGAAAATGCACAGAAACTCAACAGTCCTTAAAAATGCATTAGAACTCAACATTCTTTGAAAATATGCCAAAACTCAACAAGTCCTTGAAAATGCAGATGTCAGTTTGGCAGCTTGAGTAGAGGATTCAACTCTATTTTCATGTAATCAAGGCACAAGGTTTGAGCCTGAATAAGTTAAGCAATCTTCCCAACCTCAGTTGGGCATTTTGCGCGTGCGCACACACACACACACACACACACACACACACACACACACACACACACACACACACACACACACACACACACACACACACACACCTCTCTAATTTAACCCATTTAGTGCTTGCTTGTAAGCTCCATAAAAAATCATGTGCTTGTTTCTTTTATCTGGAATGAAATGGCAGTTCTGCATAAAAATCTAAATCCCAGGCTCCGCTCCAATGTTGTTTAAATGTATGTGTGTCTTTGGTATGACTCATGCACTGACAATACTGTGTACATCCTTAAAGAAGAAATGTAACTGCATGCAGAGTGCATTCTTAAAGAAGAAATGTAAGTTTTGTGGCAGCCCCCAAGCCAGCGGGCCCTAGACAACTGTCTAGGTTGCCTAGTGCTGCTATCAAGATGGTGGAGGTTGATTCCACACCACTGGTGCAAGGTGAGTAAATGAGTGCATACTAAAGGCTTTCAAATAGTTCCTAGGAACAACTAGCAGCCTCTTACCTGTTGTTCAAAGTGGTCTAGCCAATAGCTATCTAGCAATCTAGTTATCTATCTATTCATCTATCTAGTAATAAAAGCTCTTAATCTGTGTTGGACTGGAGAGTTATACCAAGATCATTAAGGCTGACTTTGCAGCAACTGACAGCCATGGCAAATCCCATAGTACAAAAATAATATAATAGGACCAATAGATGCCAGTCAAAATCCTGTTTGGGGAATTCAGTACATTTTACAGGCTGGTGAAATCACCATATAATACTCCAACATAAAGTACATAAAATTGCATGCAGTAATTAAGATGGTATGATGTGAGTGCATGTATTATTGTTGATACGTTTGAAGATGGCATAAGGGCTTAATACTGTAGATATCTCTTAGATAATTAAAGTACAACTTGACAGCAGTTGGTATCTGCCATTTAGTTGATAACACAATTTGAGGGATCACTTACAGAATTAACACACTATGAACAAACTCTAGCATATTTTCCCCACAAAAATTAAGTGCAGAAAGAAGACACTGAAACAGACATGATGTCATACATTTTATTGGACCAACTCAGAATTTACAATTTAGTTACTCACGCTTTGGGAATATCATGAAAACTTCATCAGGAGTTGAATTACTGGTGCTAGATTATCAGCAACATGTGACTAGAAAGGTAAATATGGTGCATAATTTATATCCCAAAAGCTAAAAGAAATGCTTTCAAAAATAATATTATGAGAAAATCATATCACTTCACAGCTCAGATACTTAGACCCTTAACACAAACGGATGGAGAGACAGATGCAGAGTGTGTATTTGTGTGCGTGTGTGTTTGGGTGAATGAGCAACTGTTTTTGTGAATGTGACTGATTATGGTGGGACTTTGTTGTTGGATGGATGTGTGTGTGTGTGTGTGTGTGTGTGTGTGTGTGTGTGTGTGTGTGTGTGTGTGTGTGTGTGTGTGTGTGATTCTCAGCCTTGAAATTTACATGGCAGGATTCATGGGCTATGGTAAAACTAGACTCTTTCCAAGTGATACAGCAGAGTCGATTTTCATTAAGGAGAGAATAAAAACACATCTTTTGTTCAAGTCATCTTGTCTGACACTGCATTGGAAAATAAATCAAAATGAACAGCAACATGCTAGGAAATCATTTAACTACAGAGATGAAAAAAGAAACCTATGTGAGGAGACATTTTGTTTAAAAAGGAAAAAAAACAAAAAATATATATATATATATATATATATATATATGTATATATATATATATATAAATATATATATATATATATATATATATATATATACACCACACACACACACACTCACACACACACGTATATATATATATATATATATATATATATATATATATATATATATATAGGTCAGTATATCCACGTCTCAGTATTGCATTATGAAAAACAGTAAGAATTGCCAAAAATAATGAGAAGAATATTTGTGAATGTTTCTAAATTGGGAATGTAGGTAAAACTAAATGTCATAATTTAATGCACTCTGCACAGAGTCTATGTAAGACAGATAATCTGGTTAATATATATATATATATATATATACATATATATCTGTGTGTGTGTATGGGTACATATGTATATATATATATGGTTGCAGTTTGTTTTGTTGAATGCATATGTTACTGATAAAGAGTATAGTGCTGTTAATTTAAATTGAAAGACTCTTTGTTGACCGTCATTAATGTCAAATGGTGCGTTTGCTGATATTCATGTTTGGTTTGTTGGCTGTTCTTGCATGCAGGAAAATGGCAGTTTTCTAATGTGGAAGCTTTCAGTAATACCAAAAGCTTTGACATTATTAGTAGTAGTCTGTGAGCATGTATGGGTTAGGGTTAGATTTAGGGTTAGAAAAGGTGATAGTTAAAATTTTTGGTGCTTCTGTTTGTTGTTTGTTTACAGGATATGAGTATGTATGCAAGTGGGGTTACAGTTAGGGCTAGGTAAGGTAATAATTTGGAAATTTTTCGTTATGTGTCTTGTCAAATCGTACAATAAGGGAAAGAGTTTTTGTTAAGATTATGCATAATCGGGTTAGAGGTAGTGGCACCATCAATAAAAACAACAACAACAAAACTAACAAACTATATATATATATATATATATATATATATATATATATGTGTGTGTGTGTGTGTGTGTGTGTGTATGTGTGTGTATATATATATATATATATATATATATATATATTATATATATATATATATGTGTGTGTGTGTGTGTGTATGTGTATATATATATATATATATATATATATATATATATATATATATATATATATATATATATATATATATATATATATAGATATATATATATATATAATCTTTGCTTTCATTTATGAAGTTAAACACCTGTTTTACAGTAGTGTGTATACATATAGTGTTCGTGGCAGAGATGAAGATTGGCTACAGTTGTTGACGGCCATTTACGGTTTCTAAATTTATGCAGTACGGGCTTGGCGAAGTACACTCAAATTTGGAAAGACTTCAAGGGGCCTTATATTCTTGTTTTCTATGGCAGAGATGAATATCGGCTGGGGGCGGTAAAGACCATCGATGATACAAGTTTTATACCATCAGAAAAACGGTGGTGAAGAGGCCTGGTTGTACACCAGTCCGCATAATAACTTTAAAATATGCTGACAACAATATGGACAATATGTAAAGACATTTTTATTGTATTTTGTATGATTAACATAAAAAAAGCATGTTTGATATAAATGTTTTTTCCTAACAACAGTAAAGAGTATGTACATGTGAGGTATTAGCATTTATGGCTATTTAATTAATGCTATATGGGTTTGGTGAAGTGTTTGTTTGTTTTCTACGGCAGAGATGAATATCGGCTGTGAGTGGCTAGGCCTTTGTGCTATAAGCTTTATACCATCAAATAAATGGTGGTGGATTGGCAGTGGCTTTTGCTAGTTAGACAATGATCAAGCTTTCACGGCTTTAATTTTAGGTGGCTTATTTATCTGCGGTGGTGGTGCTGCGGTAGCGTTGTCGCCTCACAGTTAGACATTGCACGTTCAATTCTCAATTAAAGCGTCTTCTGTGTGTCGACATGCATGAATGGGCGTTCCTTCGCTGAAGGTTGTGCATTAGGCCCGGCAAGCCAGCAGTTAAAAATCTACTGCCAATCATTAGCGGACCGGAGTTTTGCTGTGGTGACCCCTAACCGGGAAAAGCCGAAAGACAGACAGACAGATTGTAGCACCCTAATTAACACATTTCTTTATGGGTCGTGTTGAACACTAACCTGTACAACATTTCATAATATGTTGATAAGAATATTATGGCAGTATGACCTGTATATAAAACAGTATGTATGATACAAAAGTTTTTCTCTGATATTCGTAAAGTGTATGCATATGTAAAGTATTAGCACAATACACTGGTTCACAGCCTTGTGTATAAGGAACACTTATGGTTCTGTAACAAGCAGTTATATTTGTAAACATAACAGAGGTGAATATTTATACCTCTTGGACAGTACTCTGTAATTCATCCTTTATAGATTAGATGATGATAATAACCTCATTCTCTATTTTTAGAATAATTTTTGGTAACATCTACATAAAAGTCTACTATGGTGTACTATTATTAATATATAACATTTAGTTTTATCGATAGGGGATAAATAGATGAAGCTTAATAGAAGTTAATAGCACATTATTATTTAGATTAAGATTTCACTTAGCATTACATATTCATTATATGATTAGGTAGTTTAATTTTCTGTATAGCATTTTGTTTAATTTGCTTACAGCTATTTTAGCTCTTATTCAAAGCCCTGGTAATATTTAATGAATGTATAACAGAAGCTTGGACACTAGTATACAAGACTGGATGTCCCACTAGTGAGGGCATAGGTTACATCTAGCTGGTGTTAAGTGAGCACTGGAAACTAGTTTTTTTTGATGCTACACGTGGTGGTGCTGCGGTAGCATTGTCGCCTCACAGTAAGACGCTGTCCAGTTCGATTCTCAGCTAGAGCATCTTCTGCGTGGAGACATGCATGAATGGGCGTACCTTCATTGAAGGCTGTGCGTCAGGGCTGGTAACTTGGCACGTAAAAATCAACTACCAAACATTAGCGGACCGGAGCTCCGCTGTGGCGACCCCTAACCGGGAAAAGCCAAAAGACACAACAACAACAACAGCAACACATATATTTATAAATGAAATAGTGAGCTTCTTTTGGCTGATGCACTGGAGCGGTCTCAAGGTCTATAAATAAAGCTACGACGATACCACTTATAGTTGATTAATTTTTTTATAAGTTTCATTTGGAGTTTGATTGGACATTAGTGCACATTAACCTGAGTTTTATCTCAGAAGTGAATATAAGGAAAATCAATATATTTAAGGATGGCAGAAGTTCAAGATTTAAAAACTTTTTTGGATACATTGGCTACCAATAATGATGATTTGACAACTTTTAATGTGGGAAGAGTGACTGAAGTATTAACAGCAGGTCATGAAAGAACCAATTTGGAGACACAGTTTACCTGGTTAACCGATATTACTAAAAAGGTTAGAGCCAATGTATGGCACACAAAATTGCCGAAAGCATATGTTACAGCTAATATAGCTCCCCGAGGCCTTAAGGTCAATTTAGAGCCTGGTATTGGGGCTGATAATGAATATTTTCTTAGTAAAAGGAGACAAGTTCAGTCTACAGCTTCCAGTATGTTTATTAGATTATTAATAGAGTATTATGAGGAGCAGCATACAGAGATGGTTCCTAAGTTAAATAAAGCCTATGAAGACACGGTTAAATATAGTCAAGAACAAACATATACCGAAAAATACTTGCAGTATGTAAACAAGGTAAAAAAATGGAGAAGGAATTATCTGATAGGAAACTTAAAAAACTTCAGAGAGATTCCAAGGATTATGCCAATAATTTGGCTTACACCTGGAAGAAAGTTAAAAGGTCTGTAAGATTCACTGAGGGTAAATGTAAGGGACAAGTGAGACCTAATAGGAAAAGACTGAGATCTATCTTAACTAGGAGAAGTACTGATAATTCCAGTATATCTGACATATCTTCAGGGTATTCAAATACTGATACTGAACTGGAGGGGGCAGAACCCACAGTTCTGAGCTCCCCAATACCAAAAAGGGTAAGGGGGCCTTTAGGAGAGGGGGCAGGAAACATGCTGGTTCAAGAAATGGAGGAAATGTTCAGCAAAATGGTCAACAACAGGTAGATAATACCATCGATACCCATAATATTGACAATAATTTAGTGGTAAACCTGACTGATTATGCATTTTCAGATTTGGAATATCGAGTGTTAAACAAAGGCCTCAGCTTTGTGCCTGATAGTTTTGTGTCTCATTTTGAAGTGGTGAAAGATGTTAAGGCCTTTTGTCCGAAACTGAATTTAAAATATTACTATTCTCATAAACCTCAGTTCAGAGATACACAGGAGAGATTTATATTCAGGAAATCTGAGTTTCAGCCCCCGTACCATGCAGCAGTAAAAATATTTGAGGAACAAGTGCTACAAGATTTACAACTGAATCAGGGTAAGGTGTTTAGACACTTTAAGGATAACATGACTATGGAAGAAAAACAAGTTTTGCACAATTTGAGTAACAATGATAGCTTGGTCATCACTACGGCGGACAAAGGTGGCGCCATAGTGGTTTGGGGCAAAGAGGCCTATGAAATAGAAATTCAACGACATTTAACTGATGTAACATCCTATTGCCATCTTCTTATAGATCCGATAGTGGGATTTAAACTAGAAATCGATCAGTTTTTGGAAACAGCTAGAGTGGTGGGTATTATTACCAAAGAATTACACCAACAACTGACAGAAGAAGATCCTTCTCCACAATATTTTTATTTAGTTCCTAAGATCCATAAATCTATTTCCCCTGTACCAGGACGACCCATTGTAGCTGGCAGAGGCTCATTGATTGAACCTCTATCAGTTTATTTTGAGTCAAAACTGAAACTATTATTAACTTAAGTGTCAACTAGGATAAAGGATACATACCAGTTTTTACAGTTGATGGATGATCTGTACATTCCTAGCCATGCATACATGGGCACACTAGAAGTACAGGCTTTATACACGAGTATTCCTCACCAGGGTGGAATAGCTGCCATACAATACTGGTTTCAGGTTTCGAATTATTACCCCAAAGAAGAACAAGAATTTTTATTAAAACTTTTGGGTTTGGTGTTAGAACATAACTTCTTTAGATATAGGTCGGAATGGTACCTGCAGATTAAGGGTACAGCTATGGAAGCAACATTTGCTCCCATATATGCAGACCTGTTTATGGGGTTTATGGAGGTACAAATGATTTACCAACAAAAGGAATTTACATCAGAGTTATTGATGTGGAGAAGGTATCTGGACGACTGCTGGGTAATATGGCAGGGTACTGTGGATAGGTGGCGACAGTTCGTCAATTTTTTGAATCACAATCAATATGGAATTTTTTTCAGTGGTAAACTGGAAGGAAAAAGTATTGAATTTGTAGATGTTATGGTTACTAAGGCTAATGATGGCGTGGTACATACCAGTTTATACAGGAAGCCTTTTACTAAGAACTCACTACTGAGGGCTGATAGCAACCATCCACAGCACATTGTCAACAACACCCCCCTAGCTCAATTCAAAAGACTTAAACGTATATGTAGTTAACCTGATGATTTTCAGATACAGGCTGAACAGATGAGGTCTAGATTTTTGGCAAGGGGCTATAAAGTTAGGCAAGTTGATAGAGCCCTAAGTATGGTGGACTCCGGTACTAGAGAACAACTATTAATGGGGGTCGAAAGGCCACAGGTGGAAGGGAATCAAGCCATCAGGTTTATGACCAAGTTTGGAAGTAACAGCTTCAAAATAAAAGACATAATACAATCACATTGGCACATACTGAAGACTGATAGGTTTTTGGACACATTAATAGACTCATGGTGTTCCTTTGGATATAGGAGAGAGAAGGCCATAGGTGAAAGTTTAGCTAACTTCAAGAAGAGTTATAAAAAAGTTAGAGATAACCAAGCCAGTAAAATAATGGGCAGTACATATTGTGGACATTGTGTCCCTTGTAAGGTTATCTCAAAAACTAAATCATTCACATCTATAAATACACCTAAGGTATATGATATTAGACACTTGATTACTTGTAGTAGCGAATGGGTGATCTATATGGCGGTGTGCCAATGTGGGGCTTTTTACGTGGGGCAGACCTCTTTATCTTTTCGACAGAGAATAGCGTTACATATCAGCGATATCAATTGTAAAAGAGTATGGAGTGCCCTGTACAAACACATTCAAATGTATGCAGGAGCACTCTTTATCTTTCTGGGTATCGATCAGGTAGTAGGGGATAATTTAACGTTGATCAGTAAACATAGGATACTAACTGAAAAAGAAAGGAAATGTATAGTGTATTTAGGAGCATTATTCAAACCAGATTTAAATGACCATTGATAATATTATTTAGGGTATAACATGTGTTAGTTAGTGTGCTAGTTGAATTAATAATGTATTTAGGTAGTTATGTGCATTAAGGTATCTATAGTTTTTATTGTAATATGTGGTGTGGTTTTTGTGTCTTAAAAACATCACAATTGAATTTGCTTAATGCAATGTTGTCTTTAATTCATGCTGATTGAAAGGGGTATAAATAAGTCACTGTTCCCTACTTGCAATACACACTGATGACGCCAAGGGGCGAAACCTAGGTTTGTGTATTGTGTACTTTGTTTTTATGTGAGCCGGACATTAAATCTATGGCAGCACTTAGCCATGTACCTGTTTGGAGTTCTTTTTATTTTCATTTTCTTTAATATGCTATACACTCATTTTGTGTGTTTGTATGCTGGTTGGTGCTGGATTTTGGAGAGAGTGGTGTATATATATATATATATATATATATATATATATGTATATGGATTCACTTTACATGCTCGAAATTTTGAAATATCTAATTTCAGAATCTTGAGCCCATAATCCAGAAGTGGGAAATTCAAAATCTCGCATTTTGGAGATGTTGAATTAGCGGTTCTGGTGTTACGCTGTGTTCATGGATTCAGGTAAGTGTTTATGTTGTAAGGGTTTTGAGTAGGGGTTGTAGTGTGTGTTAGTGTGTTTTGTTGCTGTGATGTGTGTGTGCGAGGGGAATGTAGCTTGTGTGATGGTGTTTTGTGTGTTTAGGTATGTAGTGCGACTTGGAGTTAGTATATTTAAGTAGTGGGTGTGGGGAGTGCAGCTGCCCACATGGGGGTTGCAGGGGAGCTTGCCCCCCTATTTGTATGGAGTATAGGGTTGTGTGTTTGTGTGTGGGAAGGAAGGTGTGTGTATGTATATGTGTGTGGTGTGCGTGTAGTATAGAAGTCGCGATTTTGAATTTTGCGCTTCTGGGTTTTCGATCTTATAGGATTTCCAGTTTATATGCTCGAAATTCTGAAATTCGATATTTCAGCATTTTGCGCATGTAAAGTGATTCCAAAAAAAAAAAAAATATATATATATATATATATATATATATATATATATATATATATATATATATATATATATATATATTTATATATATATAGTTTCCTATCATATGATCGATGCTTGCAAGCTTGAGCTGAACATGTCGGAAGTGTGGACACCAAAGGTTGGAATACTGAAGGCCAACAGTTTTGAAACTCAACTTCACCCCCCTTCCTGACCCACGTTTGCACTTGTTCCTGGGCCTGAAGGAGTAGGATGTTTTCGGGATTTGAGGTTGCAATCAGCATGGTATATCTTTAGTATTCCTTGTTTCGGCTGTGAGATTTTGATGTTTATGGTAGTCGAACTTGCAAGCCTCGACTACATGATAGGAAATCATATATATACATATATATATATATATATATATATATATATAAAACTATATATGTGTTTGTGTGTATATATATATATATATATATATATATATATATATATATATATATATATCTATATATATATATATATATATATATATATATATATATAAAAACACAAACCAGGTGTATTAGCTAGTATTCTCTTCAGAGATCTTTCTGTTAAGCTTTCATCTCTTTCACTTATTTTTACTACTCTTCATTTTCTGCAAAATGTGGAATTACATTATCAAGCATTCTTTTCTTTACATTTTTCATCAAACTTTATTTAAAATTTCAAAAAGGACAACAAAACAATCGCATTAAAACACACAATAGGTTAATACTACTGAACAGTACTAGTGCTTAAGCCCAAAGCACTTGAATATGACTGTTTCAAGGCTAGGAACTTATGTTTTTTATAGCTCATGTAGGCTGCTGTTTGTGCTTGAACTTAAATATGAGTTCAGGTAAGCAGCAATAGGGATGGAGCAGGATGGGGATTTTAGGGTTAGGGAGCGGGAGGGAGATTTTAGGGTTACAGAGTTTTAGGATTAGGGCACAGGAGTGTAGTTTTAGTGTTAGGGAACAGGAAGAAAGTTTTATTTTTAGAGAACTGGAAGCTGTTTTATGGTTAGGGAGCGGTTGTGGAATTTAGGTTTGGGGGGGGGTTGGAGTTCTAGGTTTAGGAACCGACTGGGGACTTTACGGTTAGGGATGGAGAGTGGAGTTTTAGGATAAGGGAGTGAGGACTCAAGTTGGAAACTGGGTGGGAGTTTTAGAGTTAGAGTTTAGGTTCTGGTAGGGCTATACAGTTTTATAGGATTGCTGTTAGGAGGGCTGTGCAGAAACAGAAGATCGGGTTAGTGGGAGTTTGAGCACTTTCTTTTTTGAGCAAGTGGCAGCAAGAAGGTGTGTCATGAGCTACTAGCATATGATAACCTATGTTAGACCATGAATACCATATCTCTTCTTGCACTTTTAATGCAAACATATCTGGAGGGTAAATAGGCAACAGATCCCTGCTTCATTACCCCAAAGCATTTCAAATGCAGATGTTAAAAGTGGGAAAATGTTTATAGATCCCCAATTAGACAGTATCATGTAATATGCATATTTTAATTCTTGGTATCTGTGTAAATTGTATCCATGGGTTTCACATAGATATGATGTCTTTTGTATTTAAATTATCATTCTTAGTTGCATGTTCCTACTCACAGATTTTCTTCATGATCTGAATTGCATCTTGTAGCTGGATTGAAATGCTTTACTTCCATCATCTAGTAATGGCTTTTTGACTGCCAATAAAAAAAAAAAAATCAGTAATGATTCAGACATGCATCTAACAAGGTGATCTGAGTGTAAAGCAATTAAAAACAAGGGTGACTCAAAGCTGCTTAGGCTAGGCTAAAACGTACCAGCAAACTCTGTCTATTCTTGCTTAAAGTTTGGCAGTACATGACACTCATAAAAAATGTGAATCCAGAGAGCAATGGCCTTTCTCTAATGCATCTAATAATTAGGACTAATGACTGGAAACAGCGAATAGTCTGACTGAGGTGTAAAAATATTTGAAAGGAACCTGAACCTTCTAGATCTAGTGGCATATCATGGAACTAATAGTAACATCTCCCACACATCTATCAAGATTTTTGTCTTCAACTCATTATCTCGAGTAAGCTAGAGTTTCTGTCTTTGTTTAGTGAAAAGGCAACTATCATCCCTGTTTTTCCATCAGTCATCTGCACTTGACTAATCATTTTTATATGAGTCACAGTAAATTTACTTAGCCACTTGTATGGTTCATAGGTTAATAGGCTGGTACTATGCTACAATTCTAGCCATAACAATTCCCTGGCTATTTCTTCCCACAGTATTTAATTCTCTGGACCCCTGTCTAGCAGGGTGACTGACATGATCCCCGGGGTGAATTTCTTATCTCCCATCCAATCATCAAGGTTCCTCTTGAAGAGGGCCAAGGAGGCGCTCTGCTTGACATGTATGGGCAGTCTATTCCAGAGTATGGGGAGTCTCTGGGTCAGGAACCTATCCCTCCAGCATGTTTTGTTCATTGTGATGACAAGGTTTAGATCCCTGGAGCGTGTGGCTCTGAGGGATTGGGATTTCTTTAAGTGTAGCATGTCCAACAGCTCAGGGTTTGACATGGCCTTGTATATTAAGCAGAGATCATCTCTGAGTAGACAATATGCCACAGAGTATAGCTGGAGTTTTTTTAGATGGTCAGCATATGGCATCTGCTTTAGGCCTGTGATTCTTTTAATGAGGTATTTATGTGGCCTTTCCAGATGTTGCAGATGCCTTGTGAGGTACATACCAAATGGGGCATTATACTCTATAATGGGTCTAATGAGGGATGAGTACAGTGGGACAATGACCTCCTTTTTTCTGGATGAAAAGCCCTTAGTGATGAGGTGTGCCACATAAAAGGATTTCCTGATTGTTGTGGCGATGTGGTTATCGATGTGGTATGGGCTAAAATTTCAGTCTGAGACCTGAGTTATCCTTTACTGAGGATATTATTCATGAATATGTAATAACAGTTTGGATAAAAGAACTGATAAATACATACCTTTAATAGACTGATGCCTTCATCATTGTTAAGTCCTACAAAATGCTCATCATCATCAAAATGTATGTCGCCCAGGAACCAGGCATGTGCAAACTCTTGTCCTGTTCCATCAAAGAACTGGGAACATCCCAGATGTCTACCTGGAAAGAAATCTTGCATTTCATTTCAATAAAATACAAATCAAAACAGGCAAACAAAAAATGAAACAACAAGCTCATCACACCACCTGGAAGATATAATTTCTTTGGATACAAGTCAGTTAACTAAACATGGTTTATTCATATTCCATACCAAGAGAACCAAATAGTTAACAGTCCAAACAGTTGACTTCAATTGAATAAAAATGCTTTTGACAGATTGTCAGAGGGGGTTCAAAATTCACTGAACATCCCCAGAATTTTTTATATAGTAATGCTGAGGTTGTTCATAACCCCCAAAACTCAGTGACCAAACATTTTGTGT